>NW_020943786.1:0-2799 GCF_900497805.2 Vombatus ursinus | reverse complement strand
CAAATGATTGGGAGAAGATCACATATATCTAGCCAGTGCCCACACAAGTCAAATAATTTCACCCCAGACTGTCACAGAAAGGAAAACTGAGGCCCAGAAACCTGAATTGGCTGTTATGAATTGACCCCTCAACTGGCATATCCCTGTTTCCTAATGGAATCCTTGCCCCTGCTTTCACTGAAAGGCACGTTGAGGCCAAGAAAACTGAAATGGCTAGTGTAACATCAAATTTAAGTGAGTAGGGACTACATAGAATACATAATTTCATTCAGGAGAGTCACAACCCGGCAAACTGAGTCCAAACACCTTAAATTACTGTGACAAATGCACTCCTAAATTAGCAGAATACTCTCAGACAATGTAATGCTTCCTACTGCTGTCATTGAAAGGGAAACTGACGCTTAGCAACCTGAAGACACTGTCGTGTCGTAACCGAGGTTTATCTATTTTATTTTCTCTTTTTATAATATCTTTTTTTTTTCAGGTTTTTCAAAGAGGGGTATCTCAGATCCTGGAGTCCCACCCTGTGTTGTGGATGAAAGGGAAACTCAGGTTCAGGGAACTCAAATGGTTGGTAGGAGATCACACATATCTAGCCAGGGACCACAGAAGTCAAATAATTTCACCCCAGACTGTCACAGAAATGAAAACTGAGGCCCAGAAACCTGAATTGGCTGTTATGAATTGACCCCTCAACTGGCATACCCCTGTTTCCTAATGGAATTCTTGCCCCTGCTTTCACTCAAAGGGAACTTGAGGCCAAGAAAACTGAAATGGCTAGCGCAAAATCAAATTTAAGTGACTAGGGACTACACAGGATACATAATTTCATCCAGGAGAGTCACAACCCGGCAAACTGAGGTCCAGAAACCTGAAATTACTGTTAGAAATGCACTCCTAAATTAGCAGAATACTCTCAGACAATGTAATGCTTGATCCTGCTGTCATTGAAAGGGAAACTGAGGCTTAGCAACCTGAAGAGACTTCTGTAATATAACTCAGGTTTTTCTTTTTTCTTCTTTGCTATTATATCTTTTATTTTCATCAAGTTTTTCAAAGAGGGCTATCTCAGATCCTGGAGTCCAATCCTCTCCTGGGGATGAAAGGTAAACTCAGGCCTGGAAAGCTCCATTGGTTTGTACTTGATCACACATAAGCAGCCAGGGACCAGACAGGTCAAATAATTTCAGCCCGGACTGTCACACAAAGGAAAACTGAGGCCCAGGAACCTGAAGTAGCTGTTAGTAATTGACCCCTCAGCTGGCATTTCCCTGTTTCCTAATGGAATCCTTGCCCCTGCTTTCACTGAAAGGCACCTTGAGGCCAAGAAAACTGAAATGGCTAGTGTAACATCAAATTTAAGCGACCAGGGCCTACACAGGATACATAATTTCATCCAGGAGATTAACAACCCGGAAAACTGAAGTCCAGAAACCTGAAATTACTGTTACAAATGTACTCCTAAATTAGCAGAATACTCTCAGACAATGTAATGCTTGATCCTGCTGTCATTGAAAGGGAAACTGAGGCTTAGCAACCTGAAGAGACTTCTGTAATTTAACTCAGGTTTTTCTTTTTTTTTCTTTGTTATTATATCTTTTTTTTGCTTCAGGTTTTTCAAAGAGGGGAATCTCAGATCCTGAAGTCCAACGCTCTGCTGTGGAGGAAAGGGTAACTGGGGCTTAGGTAGCTCAGATGATTGGGAGAAGATCACATATATCTGGCCAGTGCCCACACAAGTCAAATAATTTCACCCCAGACTGTCACAGAAAGGAAAACTGAGGCCCAGAAAACTGAAGTGGCTGTTATAAATTGACCCCTCAACTGGCATATCCCTGTTTTCTAATGGAATCCTTGCCCCTGCTTTCACTGAAAGGCACCTTGAGGCCAAGAAAACTGAAATGGCTAGTGTAACATCAAATTTACGTGAGTAGGGACTACACAGAATACATAATTTCATTCAGGAGAGTCACAACCCGGCAAACTGAGGTCCAAAAACCTTAAATTACTGTGACAAATGCACTCCTAAATTAGCAGAATACTCTCAGACAATGTAATGCTTCCTACTGCTGTCATTGAAAGGGAAACTGAGGCTTAGCAACCTGAAGACACTGTCGTATCGTAACCGAGGTTTATCTATTTTATTTTCTCTTTTTATAATATCTTTTTTTTTCAGGTTTTTCAAAGAGGGGTATCTCAGATCCTGGAGTCCCACCCTCTGCTGTGGATGAAAGGGAAACTCAGGTTCAGGGAGCTCAAAAGGTTGGTAGGAGATCACACATATCTAGCCAGGGACCACAGAAGTCAAAGAATTTCACCCCAGACCGTCACAGAAATGAAAACTGAGGCCCAGAAACCTGAATTGGCTGTTATGAATTGACCCCTCAACTGGCATATCCCTGTTTCCTAATGGAATTCTTGCCCCTGCTTTCACTCAAAGGGAACTTGAGGCCAAGAAAACTGAAATGGCTAGCGTAAAAACAAATTTAAGTGACTAGGGACTACACAGGATACATAATTTCATCCAGGAGAGTCACAACCTGGCAAACTGAGGTCCAGAAACCTGAAATTACTGTTAGAAATGCACTCCTAAATTAGCAGAATACTCTCAGACAATGTAATGCTTGATCCTGCTGTCATTGAAAGGGAAACTGAGGCTTAGCAACCTGAAGAGACTTCTGTAATTTAACTCAGGTTTTTCTTTTTTCTTCTTTCTTATTATATCTTTTATTTTCATCAAGTTGTTCAAAGAGGGCTATCTCAGATCCTGGAGTCCAATCCTCTCCTGGGGATGAAAGG
>NW_020943785.1:0-4101 GCF_900497805.2 Vombatus ursinus | reverse complement strand
ACGTGATTTTAGCATTGTTTGTAAGAGAGGGTTATGAAGCAGGGGGGCAAATAGGCCAGGCACTGAAGGACTCAATTCAGTCATGGACACATCTGCATCTGAGGATTTGGGGCAGAGTGGTTAGAGGATGGCATCTGTGCCTGGGGGCACCTCTGGTGGGTGGGCAGATGTGCCATGGCACAGAAGGTTACCAGACAAGCAGAGGGACAGACACTATGGCCTGGCATAGAGGAGGGCACTGTGCCTGCTCCCAGCTCTACAGATCCTTCACCTCCCTAACATCTCTCCTGGCCTGGCCTTTGCCTGGTGGGGCCCACGAAAGTACCTAAGAAGATAGCTAAGTCCTTCCCCAGACCACTGGGTCCGCATCTGTGGCATTCTGGAGCATTTCCTGCTTCCCCCTTTCACTCTGGCCTAGAGGTGAGGCCTTCAGTTTGCCCAGGATCATGTTTATGAACTCCCCTGTGGGCTAGGGGCCATGCTCCTCATGTGGGTGGAGTAGCTGCTCCCACTGTCCTCTAGACCCAACAGCCCTTCCATCCTGCCCACCCTGCCCCTGTTGTGGCTGCTACTGGAACTGACTTGGAGCTTATTCAAAGGGTGGGGATGTCCACATCACCTTGAAACTCTGAAGGGAGTGGGAATGACCCCCCAATATTCAGGAAAGCTTTCTGTGCCTAAGAGATGCCCAGAGGTCAAGGCCAACTAATTTTTTTCTTATTATCATTTTAATTTGTTAACATTTTTTGTTTACCTTTGTTGTTGTTATTGTTGTTGTTTTTTTATTTGTTTTGTTTTGTTTTGTTTTAGGCAATTCGGGTTAAGTGACTTGCCCAGGGTCACACAGTGCTAGTGAGGGTTTGGTCTGAAGTCAGATTTGAACTCAGGTCCTCCTTACTTCAGGGCCCATGCTGTACTCACCACGTCACATAACTGCCCCTAACATTTGTTTTAAAACTTTGAGTTCTAAAGTCTCTCCTTTTCTCTCTCACCATCCCCACCCCCTTATTGAGAAGGCAAGCAATTCCATATAGGTTATATATTTGTAGTCATGCAAAACATAGCCATAACACTCATGTTGTGAAGAAAATATAGACAAAAAGACTCAACAAAAATAAAGAAAGTGAAAAAAAGTGGCTTCAATCTGTATTCAGACACCATCAGTTCTCTCTCTGGGGATGGGATAGCATTTTTCATCCTAAGTCCTTCAGAGTTGTCATGGATCCTTCCTTGTATTATTTAGAAGAGCTAAGTCATTCCCAGCTGATCATCTTACCATATATGGTTGTTACTTTGTACCCAGTACATTTCAGTTTGCATGAACCCATGTAAGTCTTTTCAGGTTTTTTGGAGAGCATCATGGTCATCGTTTCTTATAGTATCTATATGTTAGAGAAGATGGAAGGTCATGTGCAAAGAACAGCCAGGAGGCCAGTGTCTCTGGACTGAAGAAGATGGGGTGGGCAGTGAAATGTGAGGAGACTAGAAAGGCAGGAGATGGCCAGGTTGTGAAGGGCTTTGAAGGAAAAGCAGAGGATTCTGTATTTGATCCTGAAGGCAATAGAGAGCCACAGGCTTATTGATGTGAAAAACGATTTTTCTTAGTAATCGTTATCTTGTAAACTCAGAGCTTCCCCATCCCCCTTTCTTTCTAAATTCAATCCTTCTTCAGAAGGACATTAAGATGTAATCTCAATGGGTCTCTTCCTATTCATTCTGTTGCCTAGATGGGTCAAGGAGAATATTGATTCCTCCCTATTGTCAAGACAGGTGATAGAGAAATTGATGTCTCTTTGACCAGCATCCAGTGACAGGGGTCACTTACTGAAAGACCCTCATTTTAATATGGGCCACCCCCCAGAGTTGATTGACATCCCTTGGGAACTCCTACTTTGCAAAGGGCATAGAAGGCTGCACGCCAAAAAATTCAATTTGAGCCAGTTCTGAACTGGCCCCCTTATGGGGCCCCATTTTGGACTGAACCCCCATGCAATGCATGTCAAGCCAGCTTGAGAGAAATTAAACTGTGAACACATGAACTCCAATTTCATTTGTCTCTTTCTTAGAGCTGGTTCTATTCAAATGCCTGGTTTGTTTTTGGGAGTTCACAAGAAATAGTGCCTTTTACTCAGATTTTGGACTGGGATTTGAAGTTTATACTCTTTCCCCAACAGTGCCAAGAGGACTTTTTTTCCTCTAAAATCCCAGCCTTGAAGGGTGGGTAAGTCTTATACCCCAAATCCCTGCTCTTTACCTAATGGACTCTACTCAACCGTTGGAGTCGTTTTCTTTTTCTCTCCAAGGGGCTCTTGGGTCAGAGGTCTCAAGACAGGCATTCTCTGAGGGCATAGCCTCTAACTGGCTTTGGGTCAGTGAGAGTAAATTGGCATGTGATAACCGAATTTTGACTACTAAAAAGGATGTGGAAATTGGTAGGTGCTGAATTTTGATTCTACATTGATTTCTCTTCAAAATGAACTAAGCCTAAAAAGTCAACAAGAAAATCAGATTAGAGCACACTTTGTCTTGTCAAGGTATTTCTGTCTCTGTGTGTGTTTGTAAAACTTTTCATGTTTGTGGTGAGAGATCTAAAATGAAGCCAGAAAAAATTTTGGAGGAAATTCTATGGTCTGTATTTAGAGAGAGAACATTGAGAAAGAACTCCCACCTGAAGCTTTCAGTAGGAAATTAAGACCTTTTTTTGGAATCTCAATACTAGTTAAGTTGGGATAGCAGAATAAATTTAAATATGGCGTAATGGAATCAGAAAGCAGGGAGAGACTCTCCCAAAAGTTAGTGGAAGGCAGAATGAGTTAAAAGTCAGCTTTTAGACTGATAGGATCTGATAGCAAGGCAATATGTTCAAAACTGCAAAAATAAGGGTTTTTCTGACTTTCAAGCATTAACATTATAAAGACTATATGTAAAGGGTGTAGAAAAAACAGCTGCCTTGATTTGTAAATTGTTAGGACTTAACTTCCTCTAGATTCTAAAGGGGTGAAGAGGAGCAGGACTTAAAATGGGGCGAGTATAATTTTTAATTTGTAATGTAAAGGAAAGTGGAGTTAATGTGAGTAATGGTTTTAAAGATTAGGAGAGAGAAATAAAGACTTGAGCAAAAATAGGACAGGTAGGAAAAAAAATGGTTTGGGAATAGTTGGGGGTGGGGTGGTCTACAGCAATCCATGTAGTCTAACTCCGCGCAATCCCTGGTTAGTTGTTGTGGGTGCCTTGGTGCTGGCTTCAGATGGTATCTCTTTGGCTGGACCAAATGCTTTAGCTACTTTGGATTGCAGGTGATTTTAACAGTAAAACTTACATGCATCAGCCTGAAACTCCCAGGAGTATGGAATGCTTAGGGTAGTTTTCATCTGATAAGCCTCAAAAAGGAAACTTTTCAGCCCTCTGAAGGAAGTGGAGAAAGAGAGAGGGAAAAAAGTTCCTCAGAGCTGGGAATTGTCACGTACCTTCCTAAGGGAATGTATGAATTTAGGGTAATATTTCCTTTCAAAGGCCAAGACCCTTGGACTTCAAAAAAAATTAAATTTAAAATTTTTATCATTAGCAATTATTAATCCATATTTGATTTGATTGGAGTCAAAATCTGTCTTGAAGGAATAAGAACAGCATCTCAGAGAGCTCTTCCTCACAGGAAAAAGATATTGTTATTTGGCATTAAGGAACTTTTAACTGTATGGCCCTGAGAGTTTACCTCAGTTTACTGTTCTGTAAAGAGGATAATAGAGAACCCACTTCCCAGGTATGTTGTAAGGATCACCTGATTGTAAAATCACTGGCATATGCTAGACAACATTAATATTATCTCTCTAATTTAATGTCATTGTTCAAGTACCAAAAGTAATACAATCCATCATTTCTACATGTGATAATCTGAAAATCTAATTGATGTCATCTGAAGGTTATTGTCTGCATTTTTAAATTGTATTGTTCATCTAAAATTGTCTGAAAAATCTGAGAGACCATGGTGAGGTAGAAATAGTGTTAAAAGCAATTTTTAATCTGCATTTTTGTTGCATAGGAATTGGGCCTTTTAAAAAGGATGTGATAAAATCCTTTTGAACACTGTGAACATTTAATGAA
>NW_020943784.1:1537-2449 GCF_900497805.2 Vombatus ursinus | reverse complement strand
GATTTTTCACTCTTCCTTTTCTCTGTAGTTGACTCGATTCTCAGTGACATTTTCCACGTCCCCTCTTCGTGTCCGCCCAACCAACCTCTCCCGTTGGCCTATTTCACTTTCTGACAGGCAACACCCTGGAAAAAAGCCACAGACAAACACGTGCCCACCCACCCACACACAAGGCCACACACACACGCACACACACACACACACACACACACACACACACAGAGACATGCACACAGCAATTCACACCCAGGGGATGTCAGGCATGGAGGCATGCAAGCCACCCTCTGTGTTCAGGGTTTGCCCTACAGGCAGAGACCTGATCCAGACCATTCCTCAGAGAGGCCAAGGTGTCCCGGGGCATCCAGGGCCATCTCCAGGCCTTGTGATCTGTATCTGCAGCCCAGACTCAGATGGGTCCCCAGGAGGAAGTGGGGCTCTTGACTTTGCACAGCCCTGCTCCCTGCTATCCAATTCCTTTGCATGGCATGGCTTCACCTGCCTGAAGTCATGGTCCCCGTGGAGAAAGAAGGACAAATTACAGCCCTGAAGGCCATCCCCGATCAGCCTTCACATCTGACTTGGCTCTGGATACTTGCAGGCACGAGTGGCACCTCTTCGGGGACAAATGACAGTTCCAGAATTGCAAACCCAGGTCCTCCTGGAAGGATGGACTCAGCCACCCACCTGCTGTGTTCACCAGCAATTCCCTTTGTTAGGGACTAGGTGGGGCCAGAGGCTAGAAAGACAGGCCTGAGGAGAAGCTGAGCATCTGGAAAGCAATGTCCCATCTGAGCTTGACACCTATTTCCTCAAAGATTTCTCCCCTGCAGGTGCCCATTCCTTACCCATTGGCCACTCACCTGATTCTCCATTTCTTCTTTTTGCCAGAAGGAATCGTGAGTACAGTTGTCA
>NW_020943784.1:0-1527 GCF_900497805.2 Vombatus ursinus | reverse complement strand
TCTCCCCATCGCTCATGGGAGGGGGGCCCTCTGCCTCTCCATCCAGAGCCAGGCACCCCTTTGTCTCCTCTTTGCTCCAAAAGACAAGAAGCTATTGAAATCCAGCCTGAAACATACACACTCATAGTCCGCAAAGCAGAAACCATAAGCCTTTGTGACATGCCATGCCGCCTGCGGGCAACGCGAGGAAGAGCCATGTCATTGGACCAGCATCCATTTGGTTGAGGGACTAGCGGCAGGTAGAGAAGAGCATTGTGGAAATCCAGGGCAAGGGAATGCATGCAGGATGCCTTTGCTCATCAAGCCTGCTCATGTCTGGTCACCTTTCTGAAGCCAGTTGGACAATCAGTGGGGCCCCTATTGTGATAGGCAGCTATCGCCATGGAGACAGCTCTATACACAGAGCCCAGACCAAATCAACAGCGATGCTAGGCACACCCCTTGACACCACGGAGCTACTTCATCCACGGTTTCTTTTGCATTCCCATCTGGGACAGCCAGCCTTTGTCCTTTCTTCTCCACCTAGAAGCGGTCACGTCCCCAGGAGGCATTGGGACAAACAGAGCTGAAACCACGCCAACTGGAAGAGCAGCACCCGGCAGCCTCAGCTCCAGTGCAGTCACTCAAGGTGAGGGCTATCTCAGGGATCTTCTTGCCCTTCTATCCCCTTTGGATGGGCCAGTTCTTCTGACTCAGCAGAGTCAAAAGCGAGCCTCTCTCTCGGCATGGCACGAGACTTTGGGCACCCTTGGCTTTCCTGGCTCCCCACGGGGGCTACCTGCCAAGGAGCACTAGAGAAGTAGTGAAGGTGAGAGCAAGGTTACCACTTGGCACTTGCCAGGGACACTCAGTGGCCAGGCCTCTAGCAGCCAGTGCCTCTCCTTCCTTTACCTTCCAAGGACTTTTCTCATTTGGCCTTCATCTCCTTGCAGGCCACTGAGCATAACGCGCTTTCCCTCTTGTCTTCATGTGGGGTCCACTAGAAGTTGGCAGCCTTCCTAGGAAGGTTTTCTCAGGGGTTGGAGACTGCTGACAGCAGCAGCCTTCTCCTGACATGACCAAAACTATTTCACCACCTAACTGAGCCGCTTTTGCCCAGCGCTCCATTCTTCCTTGTCCACGTTGGATTTTTCACTCTTCCTTTTCTCTGTAGTTGACTCGATTCTCAGTGACATTTTCCACGTCCCCTCTTCGTGTCCGCCCAACCAACCTCTCCCGTTGGCCTATTTCACTTTCTGACAGGCAACACCCTGGAAAAAAGCCACAGACAAACACGTGCCCACCCACCCACACACAAGGCCACACACACACGCACACACACACACACACACACACACACACACACAGAGACATGCACACAGCAATTCACACCCAGGGGATGTCAGGCATGGAGGCATGCAAGCCACCCTCTGTGTTCAGGGTTTGCCCTACAGGCAGAGACCTGATCCAGACCATTCCTCAGAGAGGCCAAGGTGTCCCGGGGCATCCAGGGCCATCTCCAGGCCTTGTGATCTGTATCTGCAGCCC
>NW_020943783.1:0-2642 GCF_900497805.2 Vombatus ursinus | reverse complement strand
ATTGGACAGGTCTCTAATTTGATCCTTCCTAATTCCAAATTTTTCACATATTTCCTCAAATTTCTTCTTTATTTCATCTGACAGATCTGGAGTCCGGCCTGTAGTTGGGTGAAAGTGAGAATAGCTGCTGAGTCTTTCTCATTGATCTCTTTCAACAATACATAGAAAAAGAGGTAGCTAGATGAATGTGGGGTGCAGGGTGCAGGAGAAGGGGCCTTTGATCTGGGTGACTGAGCTAATACCTTTCAGAATTGGATCTATCATATGCCCAAGGATTTGTTGCACCTATTAATAAAGGAGAAATGAGGATTCCCTGTTCATCATCATGAAGTCAACTAATAAGCATTTTTTAAGCACCTACTAGGTGCCAAGTACTTTGTGAGACATTAGTGATGCAAAGACAAAGGAGAGCTAAACCTTTTTTCTCAAGTTTATAGTCTACTGGAAAGAAACATCTTCACAAATAATGCAAGTGTCACCCACTAGGGTTACAAGGTCCAAACATGCATTACATAAGAAATACAGAAAATAAATACAAAGTAAATTTTTATGGGAGGAAATCTACTATCTGGAAGAAACACTTTTAAATGATATGGTACTTAAGTGTTGAAGGGAACTAGGGAATCCAGGGGGTGGAGATGAGAATGCAGGGGAACCCACCATGACAACCAACAGTCATCTTAGATACTGAGACTGGAAGGTATGAGGAGCAACTCTGGGATGTCAGGGTTCTGTGATACAACAGTGAGAAAAAGATAGGATAGGATTGCATTACTGAAACCATTAGAATCCCTGAGATTTGAACTGCTGATCACTCATCTTCCTTCTCCATATTTCCTCCATGTCTCCCAAAGAGAAACACATAGGGTATCACACTCTTGCCTGCAAGTGCTCAGCCCAAAGAGAATGTAAATTTTACCTTTACAACTTTTTGTTTTTTCTCTTAAAGACCAACCTTAAGGCCAAATCACTCTGGGTCTCATTGATTGGCCAAAAATAGGTCTCAGGCTAAGCCTTACATGGTCATTGTTTAGGCCCTGATTGGCTCAGAATGAATGTAAATAGTAATTTTTTCTGTTTTGGCCAGAAACTCTGAGGATCTTCACCTCCAAGAACTTTACTTTTTTTTTTAAAGAGGCCATTCTTTTCCTGTTTCTTAGTAATCCTTAATCACTGAATGGGCACTGCCTCAGTCAAACTGAGACCTGTTAAAGACCTTAGCTTCAAAAGGTTAGGCTCTCCCACTGCATCCTGGGACATCTCCAGTTATCCTGATCCATATCTGGCCACTGGACCCAGAGGGATACAAGGAGAAAGTGAAGCTGGTGACTGCACAGCCCTCCCTCACTGTAAGCCAATTCACCTGAATGTCATGATATCACCTCCTTGATGTCACAGTCCACTTCAAGGACAAAGGACAAACAGCAGCAACAGTCGCACCCAAAGAGGAGTGTATCCTTCCCAAAGTTTATTTCTGTCTCATAGGAGATCTGCTCTTTCTGCTTACCTGACGTTAAAATATGATTTTTAACCATTCTATTGCCAACCTATATTTGTCACATAGTGAGTACAGCATTAAATTACAATAATGGAGCACCCAAGAGGGAAGAGAAATAGATTTAATGGTTTAATATTAGGCCAGAGGCCTCCCCCTCACATTTCCTTTACTAGCAAGAGGCATGGGGCAAATAACAGAGAATAATTAATTCGTATTTATCATTTTTTCAGAGCAGAGAGAAAAAGATTTACACTGGGACCTCTCTCTTTCTCTCTGCCTATCTTTCTCTGTCTCTTCTCTGTCTCTCTGTCTGTCTCGGTCTCTGTCTCTATCAGTCTCTCTGTCTCTGTTTATCTCTGTATCTCTGTCTCTCTGTATCTGTTTATCTGTCTATCTCTGTCTCTATCTCTGTCTCTGTTTGTCTCTGTCTCTTTCTATCTCTTTGTCTCTCTGTCTCTGTTTCTGTCTCTCTCTCTCTCTTTCTTTCTATCGCCATTTATTTGTGCCAAATATTATTCTAGGTATGGTTATGAAGAGAAAAATGAATAGACCTGGCTCTTACAAAGCTGGAATTCTACTGAAGGCTCAGAGCTGTCTTCAGAGGTGACTGAAGGAAGCTCAACATGAAAAATTTGCTGTACTGGGAAGCTTTTATTTTCCACCTGATCTCAGGCATGTAAATTGTAGTCAAACACAGTTTGGGCCACCCCCAATGCTACAATGCTCCAACTTGTTTTCCTTTAGTACTCCTACCATGAAAAAGAGAAGAGGAAGAGTGTTAGTGCAGGATCATAAGATACATACCATAGAGTTCTCCCCAGTCACCTTCCCATCTTTGAAATTATTCAAGATAAATATCAAATGTTTAGAGTCCATATTTTCAAGGGATAAATCATTCAGTCCATTATCTGTGAAGCATTCCAAAGGTCAGGTCAGAATTTTGAAACTACAGGAAAAAAGGCAAAGACTTGAGACTTATTAGTAGTTAGGCTTTCTGCAAAGGCCTTTCCCAGGATTTTCTGGAAACCCCAATTCCATCATAAGGTCTGCCATTCCAGGCAAACTGCATTTTTGTTGACAGACTTACACTTTTTTCAACAATCCTCTTATCTGCCTCTAGAGTCACAAAATGTTAGAAATGGAA
>NW_020943782.1:11816-18223 GCF_900497805.2 Vombatus ursinus | reverse complement strand
CAATCATGTACAACAGCTTGTTTAACTATTCCCGATAGATGGTAGGTATCCTTTTGATTTCCAATTCTTACTCGCCACAAAAAAGAGCTGCTATAAATATTTTTGTACAAATAGGTCCTTTCCCCCTTTTTAAAATGTATTTAGGACATTAGACCAAGTAGTGTTATTGCTGGCTCCAAGGGTATGCATGGTTTTATAGTCCTTTGGGCATAGTTTCAAATTGCTCTCAGAATGGTTGGATCAGTTCACAAGGCCACCGACAGTGCACTAGTGTCCCAGTTTTTCCCCATTCCCTTCACCATCCAACATTTTCCTTTTTTGTCATATTACCAATCTGATAGGTGTGGGGTGGTACCTCAGAGTTTTCTTCCTTTGCATTTCTCTAATCAATAGTGATTTAGAGCATTTTTTCACATGACCATAGATAACTTTGATTTCTTTGTCTGAAAACTGCCTGTTATATATCCTTTGACCATTTGTCAATTTGGGAATGACTTGTACTTTTATAAATTTGACTCAGTTCTCTCTATATTTGAGAGATGCGGACTTTATCAGAGACACTTGTTGCAAAATCGTCTCCTCCACCCTCCAGTTTTCTGCTTTCCTTTTTATTTTGGTTGCATTGGTTTTGTTTGTGCAAAACCTTAATTCTCTATTTTTACATTTTGCAATGCTATCCTTTTCTTATTTGGTCCTAACTTTTTGCCTTATCCATAAATCTGACAGATAAACTATTCCATACTCTCTTAGTGTGTAAATCATGTACCCATTTTATCCTTATCTTGGTATATGTTGTGCGATGTTGGTGTGTACCTGGTTTTTGCCCTACTGTTTTCCAGTTTTCCCAGCAGATTTTGTCAAATGATGGGGCTTTGTTCCAAAAGCTTTGATTTTCAACTTTATCATATACTAGATTACTGTGGTCATTTAACATAATGTAATTTGTACCTCATCTATTCTGCTGATCCACCATTCTATTTCTTAGCCAGTACCAGATTGTTTTGATAATTACCACTTTATAGTACAGTTTGAGATCTAGTGCAGAAGTCACAGGATTGCAGATTTAGGGGAGATGGGACACAAGAGAGCATCAAATTAGATCAGAGGCGGCATGCTTATGACTCTCCCAGGATCCTAGAGCTAATAAGCATTTTCAGGATGATTTGAACCCAGGTCTTCCTGAATTTTATGCAACACCTTATTGACTATAATACATTACCTGTCAAAGAACAAATAATTCCTATGCTGCACAAATCCTTGCAAAAATGGAGACAGGCGCATTTTTAATGGTCCTAACAACCCAACCATAAATAAATAAACAGAGAAGGAAAACTAGAGCAGCATCACTAATGAATATTGATGGAATGATATTATATAAAAAATTAGAAAAGGAGTTTTAGTAATGTGTTGACAAAAATTTTCCTTGTGACCAGATTGAATTATTGTGGTGAATATAAAGTATGTTCCAAAAAATTATCAGTTATTTATAACAAAATAATAAAAATCAAAAGATTTTAGTGAACAATTTTCAACAAAGTAGTGCCTATTTATTTTCAAAAAATAGAAAAGAATAGACATGAAAGACTTAAGAATTATCTTTTTTTTAAATCATAAGCTAAATTTTGCTGTAGTAGAAAAATTGAAAGTGTTTTTTCCAGTGAGATTAGAAGTGATGCAAGAAGGCCCTGTTTGTTTGGTATAGTGATAAGATTTTTATTAACTATAACAATAGGAACAGTATGATAGTTTACTTGGAGAACCCTAGATCACACACACAGAAAAATAAAGGTAACTAACTAGTTTCTGCAAAGGAGTAAGCTATAAAATAATTTCACCAAAAAAAAATGTATTCCTGTGTGTCTTCCTCTTGCTAAGCAACAAGAAAGTGAAAGATCTTACCAGATCTAGGAGCTCTAAGGCCAAATTGAAAGTACGAACCAAGGCTCAACCTAAGCTGATAACCAATGAGAAATTTGACCTGGATTCTAAGGAAGAGCTAAAGATTGAAGAAACCCCTCAAAAGGAGAAGGCCGTAACAACCAAGAAAAAATTACCGAGTACGTCTTCTTCCTTTCCTTCTCCTACTTCCTATATCTCTTAGCTCTCTTAGGCTTTAGCCATAGTTGAATAGGTTGGGTGGATCATAGTTGGGTGGGTTACCACAGCAGCTTCAGAGTAAAGGCTAAAACCTTTGCCTGGAAGAAGCTTAAATTTGCTGACTTTCTAAGACATAGATCATCGCTCTGGCTATCCTTTCCTTAGTATTTCTGCTCCCTGATTTAACCTTCCTCTTTCCTACCTAGGTTGCATCCTACTTCCAGAGCATTAATAGTGGTCCCTGATGTAGGTCTTGTGTACTCAAAATTACTGTAAGGCTTAAATGAGAAAATATATGTGAGACGCTTTGCCAACTTGAAAAGAAAAAAATGTCACATGTCTATTTATTGATGTTTGTCTAAACCTGTGATTTCTCTTGAGGAAATTTCTCTCCTAATGCAGATTTGCACCTTCTTTGCAACGTAGAGGCTTAGAGAGCTGCTTAAGATACTGAGAAGTTGTGGCAGGACTTAAACCCAGTATGAGGCAGGATTTAACGCAGGTCTTCCAGTGACTCTAAAGCTGACTATGTACTTCCTCATGATGCCTAGCTGTTTATTTTATCATCGTCATGATCATCATCCTTTTAGAATTTCGCCGGAAGTTGCTTCGAGCCATTCCTTGTTCTGACCTCAACAGAATCCTAGAACCAGGAGAGGTGTACTTTGATATGAAGGTAAGGGAAAGGGAAAGCACCTACTTACTATGTGCCAGCTGCTGTGCTAAGCATGTTTTACAAATATTATCTCATTTGAGCTGGGCTCTGTTACTCTTCACTTTAGAATCATGCTGTTGCTGGTTTGCCATGAAACAAATAAGGCTTCATTTTGTGGAGATGAAGACAATTAGTTACTTTTCTCCACTTCTTGAAGAGACTTAAGTGAGAAAATATGTGTAAAGTACTTTGCAAACTTCAAATGACAATGTGAATATCAGATTCTATTTATTAATGTTTGTGTCTAAACCTGTGATTGCTGATGAGAAAACTCTGATATCAGAGTTGGCCTCTAATTTCTCAATCTTTGGTGCTATACCCTATGATAGGTCCTATAATCCTAGACTCAGGAGAAGGAAGTCTGATCCTCATCAGTCTTGTTCATTTTACAAAAGACTCGAGAATTCTGACCAATGCATTGAACAGCTTAATCTGTTTAAAAATAAATATTTTAACGCTTTGGGGAAAAAAGTTCCATCTATTTTCAGCATTCATTTTCACAGTTTAGAAACAGAAATATCCATGTATTTATACTCAGGGGCCTGGCTGTGAATTCTGACTCTATCTGTATTTATTACTTACATGAATTTGGGAAAGATAATTCACTTCTTTGGGCTTCTGTTCCTTCTTCTGTAAAATGAGGTTGGGCTAGATGATCTCTTCAGGTCCCTTCCAGATGCTACATTTTATGATTCTAAGTGCCTATGGCGTGCAAGATAGAGCCTGGGTCCAAGAAGAGAAGTGACACAGGATCAGCTTTCAAAAACAATGTATAACTTAATTGAGGGATAGGTAGGATAAGTATAATGGTTTGAGGACAAGGAAGGGGGGTGCAAAAGGAGAGATCTATTTCAAGTGGTGGAAGAAATTTTAGGTGAAGCTGGAGCAAGGTTTCCTGTAAGAAGTTGCATCTAACGTGGTCTTTAAAAGGAAAGAAGGCGCCTCAAGAGATAGAGGTGGGAAAGGTCAAGTTCACTGTAGGAACAGAGAAATTGTTTAGGCATGGAGGCAGAAGAGAACAGAATCAGTTCCCCAGTTTGACTGGAATGTGGAGTATTAGATATCTACAACAATTTCAGAGTTAGCAGAGACCTCAAGTGGCTAACTGGTCTGACCAGTACCTAAGAAAGAAACTATAGCTTAAAGGCTTTTGGGACTTTTAAATGTACTTTCAGTAATTCAACTCTTGGACGGCCTGAATAGTTAGAACGTTTTTCCTTACTTCAGTTTACAGTTTGTTTTGTTGTATATCTCACCCATTGTTTTGAGGGCCAAGCAAAATTGATCCAATCCTTCCACAGAACAATCCTTTAGAAACTTAAGAGACAAGAGTTATATGTACCCTATCTCTCCACACATCCTTTCCTTGACCTTCACCATGAAATCTCTTCTCCTACCGAAGTATCCTCCATTCCTCCAATCAAACTTCATACAGTGCTTGAGTACTTTCACCATATTAGTGGTTTTTCTCTGGACACACTTCAGCTTATGAAAGGCCCCTGGACAAGCACTATTAATGAAGGCGTTCTCTCTTTCTCTCTCTTAGGAAAATTATACAGCAGATAAGAACATAGAGGAAGGGGTGGAAGCCAAGGTGGAATCCACTGGTGGAGCTTGTGGGATTCTTGATCTACTAAAAGCCAGTAAGCAGATTGGAGGACCTGACTGTGCAGGTCACAAGTAAGTACCTATGGCTGCTTTTCATTTCTCTATAAATCACGAGAAAATATAGGGGACAGTGGATGGTGACATGGAGCTCTGGAGTTAGGGAGACCTGTGTTCAGGTCCTGTTGCTCTTGTGACAAATCATTTCTCTTCTTAGTAGTGACTCAGACAATCCTCTAAGACTATAAGTTGCAGAACAGATGCAATTCTGCATTGGTCAGTGGAGTGTATACCTGAGATGAAACCTATCAATGAAATCACAGGTCTGACCCAAAAGAAAAAAAAGTCAGACCATGTCCAGGCTAGAATCAGTTAGCAAGCATTTCCCTTGAGCTCAGAATAGGTTTCGTTTTGGCCTTAGGTATTATCTTCTTAGACAATACGATCAATGATTTAGCGTTCGAAGGACCCTTAAAGGACACCTAGTGATTTTGTTGTGTATGTAGCATGCCAGGCATTTAAATTACAGATGTGATGAAGTAAAAGCTGATGTTTGCTGGATTTTAAGACTGAACATTCATGTGCACTGAGGAAGGGAAATGTGGCCATTAGGAAGGAATTGTTTTGACTGATCTAGAGGTGATCTAGAAAGGATTCTAGAGAGGAGTGGCCCTTGAGTTATGTTTTATGTTTTATGTCACCATTCAAGGAATAAAAAGGCAAATAAATAAGATGAAAGAGTTCCTATTCTCAAAGAGTTTACAATCTAGTATGTGAATGTAAGCATAGCAGGTAGGATCTGGGGTCTCACCACACTCTCTTGTAAGTTACTCAAACTCAGTCAAACCTCTTTGCTATATAATTAGTTTTAACTTCCCAAACACTATAGTCATCTAGGAGTATGTTACAAATTTATTTCTCATGAAGAAAATTTCATTGTTTAGCTGATACTCACCCTAGTTTGTTACATACTAATTCTATAATCAAATAGAAAAATCATTCTTTTCCAGTGGTAATTAAACTTATTTTTCTATATGTAAATGTATATTAAAATTGATGAATACATACAATTTATTTAACAAATGGAATAAATCCTAAATGTGACATATATGACTATTTACAATATTTTGGTTATGAACAATGTTGAGTTACCTCAAACCACCCTGTAAGTAATGGTGTAATAGGAGTTGGTCCTTATTCATTTATCTGGCAGCTCAGTCTTACCCATTCATTCTATATACTAACGAAAGTTTCTTAAGAAGCTTAATTTTTCTGCTCACAATTATTTTTTTTTGTCTCTCGCAATCAGAAGAGAAAGATCAAAACATTTCAAAAATAGCATGTAGTAGCCAATTTCTCACAGAATCTGTGTAAAATTTTCTATATAATTCCCCCCCACCCCATAGCACCATAGTTGAGCTAGTTTCATCAAGGAAGATGTCCTTCAGAAATTCTTTATAGATCCCCAAGGATCATAAGTAAAAAATACATCGATTCCATAGGGAGAATGACTTCATGTTTTCTCAACTATCACTTTGAAATTTCTATTCTGTTTCTTAAAGCTGCAGTAACAGTATTTGGCAAGATAGCAGAGTGAGAGGTAGCAGTAGAGTCTAATTTTCTCACATAATTACACCAGAAAAAATTCAGTGAGGGCACCAGACTAAGCGACTGGAGGAAAATCCAAGTAGAAACAGGAGTGTGTGTGTCTTTTTTCTAGCCCAGATTGGCATAGGAGGAGAGCACGGTGAACGGTAAGCAAGGAGTGCAGCCTTGTAAAGACCCCTTGAAAAGCCTTTGGTCATGGGACTGCAGTTATGTACCTAAGGAGGGGAGCGCCAAGGGTTGCAGAGCCTTCAAAACAAGTAAAACAGGACCATGGCAGCCATTTGTGTTACTCGTAGCCTGCAGAACCTTCCAGAGCACTGATGACAGGAGCTCTACCCTGTTGCTATTACAATAGCTCTGCAATGCTGTCACCTCGATTCTA
>NW_020943782.1:664-11716 GCF_900497805.2 Vombatus ursinus | reverse complement strand
TCCGAGCTAGCATGGGCAAATCGGTGTCTGTCTTTAATAGTGCAATGACAGGACAGCCTCTCTCTCTTTTTTGGTGGCATCCCCAAAAATTAGAGTGCTGATTGTATGACTTCCATGAACTGTTCAGCAGAACTTACCTTCCCATCCTCATAGAATGAGTGGCACTTGGAGGGATATTCAGCCAGGTAGAACTGAGAAGGAAGGACATTCCAAGCATGGAGAAAAAAACATACGTGAGGAACAGAGAAAAGTCCGGTTTCAGCTGTCGTGTAGTACACTAAACAATTAGTCAAAGATAACTTGGGACCACATTATAGAGTTCTTTGAAAGCTATATAGATTTCTGGAAAGCAATTTGGAACTGTCCCTCAGAAGTCACTAACCTGCAAACTCTTTCACCCAGCCCTACCACTGGAAGGCCTCCCGTTTCTCCAAAGAGCTTAAAAAAGAAGGGAGGAAAAAAGAAAAAAAAAGACCCATAAATACAAACAAAAAAAATTATAGCAACTTTTTGTAGTTTCCAAGAATGGAACTACGGGAACAAAACAAATTTTGAACGTAACGAAATATTATTGTGCCATCAAAAATAGTGAAAGAAATTATTTCAGAGAAACTTGGGAAGACTTGAGTGAATTGCTGCAGAGTGAAATGAACAGAACAGGAGAATTTATATGGTAATAAGATTGTAAAGATGAACAACTTCGGAAGATTTGAAAATTGATCAATATGATGAGCAAATGCAATTGCATAAAAATGATGATGAAACATGATATCTACCTCCTAAATGGCAGATGATGCACCCAGTATGAATGAAAAAAAAACCCTTACTTTTTAAAAATAGGCAACAAGGAAATTTGATTTTCCTTACATATTTTCATGACAGTTTTCTTTTTCTTCTCTTTTAGTTTGGGTGGGGACCTCAGGGAATAGAAAACATAAGTGATAGTTAATCGAAGAAAAAAGCTAAACAAAGGAGTTTCTATTTATTTATTATATTCTATTTATTCCTATAGGCAATAGGAACCCAGTAGAAGTTATTGGATGGGGAGTTGACGTGGTCAGGACTGCACATAATGGAAAATACTTTGGTGGCTATAGGGAGAAGGAGCCAATTGAAACCAATTAGGAAGCTATTGCAATAGCCTAGGTCTTAAGGACCTGAACTAAGATGGTGACTTAGGCTCAAACTTTTCTGAAAATTTCCTTCAGATTACTGCCACCATTCACCTTCTGCAGGAAGTCCTACAACTGTGTGAATTGGGTGCATTACAAATTTACTCTGTCCTTTCTCTTTCTTTCTTTTTTTTTTCTTTTTTGGTGAGGCAATTGGGATTAAGTGACTTGCCCAGAGTCACACAGCTAGGAGGTATTATGAGTCTGAGGCCACATTTGAATGCATTTCCTCCTGACTCGAGGGCTGGTGCTCTATCCACTTCACCACCTGACTGCCCCAACTTTATCCTTTTTCAATTAGGCAGTTCTCTTATTCCTTCATCACCAATTCCTATTTCCCTCTCCACAAAAGCTTCTTTTCTGTCTTCAAGATTCCAGTTTCTCCTGTTCCTTCTATCTCAGCTCCTTGCCTCTCGCTTTTCTCAAAAAAAGTGAGGCCATTCAATGTGACGTCTCTTCATCTCAGAACCCTTTGACATCATCCCCAGAAGGGGTTCTTCTTCTTACTAAGGCCCACCCGTGTACAAATTTAATTCTTAATCGTTCCCCAATGCCTCCAAGCTTAATCCAGTTTCTACTAACTGGTCCCTTCTCTGCTGCTTTCAAACACGCCCAAGACCATCTTAAAAACAAAGCAAAATAAATCAAAACAAAACCTTCACTGGATCCTACAGTCTAGCTCTTTTCCATTCTCAACCAGATTGCTTGAGAAAGCTGTCTACATTTGCTGCTTACACTTTCTTTCCCCCTCATTCCTGAATCCTTTGTATTTGGACTTTTAACCTCACCCTTCAATTGAAAATGTTCTACCAAAGTTACTAATTTTTTGTTAAAATCATTCCATTAAACTTAAAATGAGCCTACATTCTAATGGAGAAGGCAGCAAGTACATATAAAAATATGCAGCATAAATACCAAGTTATTAAAAATACTGACAAATGTAAACACACACAAAGTGATTCAATACTCCTGGGACACTACCAGCATCCAATGTTTCATGCATAAGATGATGCCTAAGTCACATCTGAAGAAAGAGAGAGGCTTTATAGGGTGAAAATTAAGAGAGAGATTGTTATCTTAGACAACAGGGGCAGCTTGTGCAGTGAGTTGGGGGTAGCATATAAGATTTCACGAGTGAGGGTCAGAGGAAAAGGCAGTTTGGCTGGATTGCAAAGCGCAGGACGGGAAATGGTGTCCAACGAGCCTGGGAAGATATTCTGGGGACAGGTTGTGTAGGAGCATATCAGTTTGACCTTTTCAGGAGTGGATAGGCCTGACCAAAAGACAAAGGAAGGGAAGGAGAGAAAAGTAAATAAGCATTTAAGTAACAGTGACTATATACCAGGCTCCGTGCCAAGCACTTTGCAAGTGTTATCTCATTTGATCCTCACAACAAGCCTAGAAGGTAGATGCTGTCCTTACTCCGATTTTACAGTTGAGGAAACCTATTTTAATTGGCGTTTTCTCTAAGTACTAGTGATTTACAGCATTTTTTAACACGGCTGTTAATAGGATTTCTTCTTCTGAAAATGACCTATTCATAACCTTTGGCTATCAATTGAAGGATAGCTCTTATTTTTATAAATTTGAATCAATTCTCTATATATTCTCAAAATTAGACCTTTAGCAGAGAAACTTTCTGCAAAGAATTGTTTCCCAACTTCCTGCTTCTCTTACAATTCTAGTTGCATTGGTTTTGTTTGTGCAAAAGCTTTTTAATTGCATGTAATCACGTTTTACATCCTGTGAACCTCTTCATCTCACACAATGTGTCGATTTTGAAAAATAAAAAGGAAAACCAAATTGGCCGTTATCAAACATAAAAAAGGGGCATTCACCACAAATGAAGAAAAGTGAAAGTAATTATTTCAAAGTCTTTTGTATACATATTCATATATACATATGGATAAAATTGATGAGGCACCTGATATAGATAGTAACCTACAAAATATAAAGTGCCTTTAGTAACGGAATTAGAAAAAGGAGATTTAAATTCGTTTATCTTCTGGGGGGGAAATGAATGGATTTATAAGTAAATTGTAATAGATATTCAAAGAAAGAACTAGTTGCATTATTCATATGAACTATTTAATAATGGTATCTATGAAGATAGGTTTGTAGTTAGGGATGGGTTATAAAAGGCTTTTAGACTTGCCCTTGGAATTTGTTGTGCTTCTCTGAGTTACTCTTCTCTATCTTTTACAGTAAAGCTCCTGCATCTCCCCGCATGCTGGAGGCAATCCAGGCGATGCTCTATGTGGCCAACCTGCCGCCTGTGTCACCCTTGCCCCCAGTTTCCAGCTTTCAGGCCTGGTGGGCATCAGAGGGGTACAGTGGCAGTAGTGGTTCCACTAGTGAAAAGGGTGGAGGCCACCCTGCCAGCCAGGGGACTATGAAGGAGCAAGCTGTCAAGCAACTGGCCAACCACAGCACAGAGAGTGAAAAGGGAGAGGTCAACACATGTAAGCCAGAGAACCTGAGAAACAGCTTCAAGGATGAGGAGTACAGTAAGGATAGTATCCCTTACCTGGTTCTTCCTATCCCTTCCCTGAGTACTAGCAGTTCCAGCACCATTTCAAGCCAACTTGTTTGAACTGAAAAGACATTGTTTTTCCTTTAGAAAGGAAAACATATGTTTATTTGAGAGCTACCAAGTGCCGGCTTGGCTTTATTTGTAGACTATGGGTCAGACCTGCCAACAGGCAGTCTTGAGGGCAGGGAAGATTATTTTGTATACAAGCAAGTTATTTAGAGACTTGGGAAGTTTATGAAGATTGTCTTAGCACCTTTTCACAGTGTATATGAAAACCTTCCTTTCTCTAGTCATCTCTCCATTCCCCATCCTCTAATCTCATGTCCCATGCTCATTCTTTGATTCTGTATCTAGGAATAAATAAATAAATAAATTATATATATATATATATATATATATACACATACACATACATACATATACACACACACATACATACATATGTATATATAGGTATAAGCTAAATCCTTGTTAAGTTGATAGCCCACAACAGAAACAAGATGGCAGCCTAAGATGCTTTATGCTATCAAACTTTCATCTTAAACTATGTGTTGAAAAATGGAAAGGCTTTAAGACTCAAAAAAAGGGAACTATGATTGTTGATGCACAGTGGAGGTATGTGTGTGTATATGTGTATTTACTTGAATTGTATTTTTAAACTAGGAGAACGAGCCAATGAAAAGGGAAAGATGGATAATGGGAGAGGGTAAAATGTAAGAGAGATCCTCAGCTGGGCAAGATCAAGTCCATAGGTGAAGGGATTAGTCTTGGCAAAGTAGAGAGCCTCCTCAATTTTCAAGCTAATAGAGAAAGAAGATAAGACCAATACAGACTTAGAGAAATTTTGAGGCACAGACAAGGGGATTTTTCATATCAGAAGCTTTTGAGGAAAGCAGTAGATCAGGATATCTTCTAAGAATATATGTGGCGATTGTGGACAGACAATAGTTTCTGTAGCATTGGTGAGCGGTGTAATGTAGAATCAGTGCAAATTGAGAAAACGGATTGCCATGCACTTTTGGAGGTCTGTCTGTCAAAAATGCTGTTTTAGAGAGGTTGAGCTTAGAACACTTCCTTTTTCAATTTTCCAGTCAGCAACTACAGTAGGGTTTGGCAGCATCTGTACATCCTTTCTTGGTGTTCTTCCTAGCTAGGCAAGCCCATTATATGTGAGTCTTTGAAAGTTATTTGTGTATCTGTAGTGTATTCAGCAAACATAGGTTGTATGTTGGTTAAAAAATTTCATTTTATCATTTGTGTGTTTGTATGTGTTTAATCTTTTAATATTTGGATTTGGAAATTACTTTTGTGATAGGATGACAAAATTAGATTGAGTCATTTTGTCTGAACATTTTAGCCTCTTGATGTGTGTGTGTGTGTGTGTGTATCTATTGTGTAATTGAGTATGCATCCCTTTGTGTAGTTAGTAGGCAAGGTGTTTTTTCTCTCTTAGCAGTCTACCTAGAGTCAGATGAGGATGACTCTGTTTCAAAATTAAGACCAAAGAAGAAGAAGAAGAAGAGTGTAGATGATGCTGCATGGATTCCTAAAGGTAATTTAGTGCACTGTTCCCAATCTCTGCATCATGGACAAAGGACAATTTCGGGGAAGATGGATGAGAAGAAAGTCATTTCTTTATGTCTTACTTTCAGGATGTGGGGAGAATGAGAGTGGTATACGGCAGGTTGGAGGTGAGGAATCATTAAAGAGGGGGTAGCATTTGAGTTGAGATGAGCTCCCTGCAATATTCCTAGAGTGTAGAGCCCTTCTACTCTCTTCTCTTTTGACTACACACAGTACTTGCAAAGATTCCCTGTTGACTTCAAGGGAGGAAGCATCATTTGAATGTGAGAGTAAGATGTGATAAGCACTAGCCCTGGAGTCAGGAGAACTTGAGTTCAAATCTGGCCTCAGACATTTATTAGTTTTGTGACCCTGGGCAAGTCACTTAGCCTTGATTCCCTCAAAAAAGAAAGGCATGATAATAAGGCTATAGAATCTCAGTGCCATTCTTTTCAATCTTATGTATGAGAAATTAACAAGATGATATCCCTTATAAAAAACTAACATAACAACAACAATAAGTAGTAGTAATAGTAGTAGAAGAAGAAAGCACTTTAAGGTTTACAGATCCTTTACAGATATTATCTGATTTTATCTTCACAATAATGCCCTATTATCACCTCCATTTTAAAGATGAGGAAACTGAGGCAAATAGAGGGTAAGTGTTTTACTCAGCATCACACAGCTTGAGAGGCTGGATTGAAACTCAGATCTTCCTGATTCTTTGTACTAGCTGTGTAATTCGTTGTTTGATTAGGGAGACAAACCATAAACCTAACTAAAGCTTGATAACAAGGCTCTATTTTATTTGAATGGAACTGGATATGACAATAGGGGACATCATGGTCAAAGTAGTTTTGCATATGTATACACACATAACATAAATTGACATTTTTGTTTTATGGATGCCTTTTTAAAATTATAGTTATTTTCCAATCCTCCTTCCACCACAAAATCAACCTTCCCCTTGTGTTGGCCGCAGAATTCCAATCTGCAAGAAAAGGCAACTCAGTGAGAGCTCTGAGCAGATATCAGTTTATTAGAGAGACTGGTGGTCATTAAGCAATTGGGTCCAAGACCTTCCTCATAGCCAAGGATCCCTTTGCTCACTGTCTGTAAGATTTTATTGACCTTCAGAGGTCACTAATGGGCATTACAGGTTCATAATTGGTCAGTTCCAGAAGTGGGGGTCTCACGTGAGTGACTAAGAGGAGAAGCAGAGGAACTCTGCTCATCCCATATTTGGCTACAGGAACACCCATATTTGGTCAGGGGACGTGCCCATTAATCATTGAGTAGGGATATCAAAATTATTCTCACATTTGTAACTAAGTAAAATATTTAAACAAAAACAAACAACATAGCGTATGTCCCCTATCTGTTTAGGTAAAGGAGGGAGATATATTTGCTCATCTCTTCTTTGGGGCCAAGAGTGATCATTGCAATTACATTGCATCAGGCTTAGTTTTCTGTTCTTAAATTTTTAAGTCATTTTCTTTTTTCTTTTTTTTGCGGAGGGGGCAGGAGGAAGGGGAAGCATGGCTAAGTGACTGGCCCAGGGTCACCTGGCTGGTAACTGGCTGAGGCGGAATTTGAATTCAGGTCCTCCTGACTCGAGGGCCAGTGCTTGTTAACCCCTGCACCACCTAGCTGCTCCTTTTAAGTCTTGCTCCACTTTTCTGAATCGCTTACATTCATTATTTTATGGCATTATATATTCAGTCATTCCTCAATCAGTGGGCCACCCCTTTGTTTCTTTTCCTTTTTTCCCCACAAAAAGTAATAGCATTATATTGTTGCAACTGAGATTTTAACCAAAGTCCACTTTTGTTAAAAAAAAATTTGTCACATTTTTTATTAAAAATGAATATTTATTAAAACAGATTAAATATTAAAATATTTATTAAACATAAAATATATATTAAAAATAGAATTTGTTTAAACATTGAGGCAGATCTCCATACAAGATTACATTTATTATCAGGGGCATGCTACCTGGGTCCAAAATTGGGTCCATGGCTTGGCTCCATTAATGCCAAAGACCCTTATACAGATTTTGGGGAGCCCAATACAAGGAACAGAGCAGGGTAGATGACATCATGGAATTAAGGGCAACGTGGCTAGTTATGTAGAACTGAGGCACGGGGAACAACATGGTTGGTTGGTGATTTGGTAATGGGGGCTCTCAACGACCCCCTCTTCTTCCCTCATGAGACCACGAAGTGCTCTTTGTTTTGAGTCACCCTGAGATAGTGACCCAGACTTCTAGATAGCAAACCAGTCATCCCTGAAGATGCATGCCTGGTGGTGTAAAGATATCAGGCCTAAACCCCTTTTTCTGATCATCCACATTCTCGAAGGTTAGTTACGTTCCTTGAGACAAGAAAGCTGGATTTTTAAACTTAACCCATGACAGGCAAGCTGAACTCTGAACTAAGTTCAGAGACAAAGAACTGTGACTTAAGCAGTTGCAAACAAAATCAGTTACTTGTAAATAGGATCAATAAGAAAATGATACAGAATCGATTTTAATCTTCCCAGTATATTCATGTAAGGAAATCCTGTGATCAGATATGGGAAGCAAAGTGGAGAATATTAGTGATGCAGAAACAAAATCAGTATTTTTATCAGAGGCCAGACAACTTGTACAGAAAAAAGGAGATGAGTAATTCCGAATAAATAAAGAAAGAATAAATACAAATAAATGAAATGATTTAATTACACTGTAGCTCGGGAGAGAATTCACTAGACTGATGGAAACACCAGGAAAGGATGTGTGTAGAAGGTGGTACTTGAGCAGCAGAAAGACAGTCTGAGGCAGAGGTAAAGAGGGGGTACTTTTCAGGCTTGGAGAACAGCTAGTGTTTTGAATAACAGAGATGACTAGATCACAGAACGTGGGAGGAAGAGAATGGAAAGGGATGCCCAGCTTTCCGGTGGAGAAGTGATGAACACAGGATGCAGAAAAGAGACACACAGTTTTGGACTTGAACCTCTTTTGTTGAAATACTGTATGTGTTTGTTTTTTCTTTTCAGTTGGGAGCAGGCGTCGTAGGAAAAAGAATCCCTAGTTGTTTATTCAAAACAGAATTTAAAAACATGAAGGCCTTTCGAAGCTTTTCGAAGGGTCTTAGATTTGGTTCCAGAGACACTAGGAAGCCACTGGAATTAACTGAATAGGGGAGTCCCATGGTAGAAAGGAAAATTTCATTGGGGGCAGAGTTTCTTGAAAAGGGAAGTCACATGATCAGTTCTACATCTAAGGAAAATCACTCTGACAGTATAAGTTGCATTGGAGTGTGAAGAGATTTGAGGCTGGAAGGCCAGTGAGGAGACTTGTAACAACATAGGCAAGATGTATATAGGAGCTATGTTTGAATGTGAAACATGCTGTGAAGGTAGACTTGGCAAAATTTAGCAATTGATTGTGTGTGGAGAGTAAAGGAGAGTAAGGGGTTGGGGATAATTTTGACGTTCTAAAACTAGGGCCCTGGTAAGATGATAGCGCCTTCGTATATCAATGAGTCATTTCATAGAGATTATAGTTTGGTATCTGTGAGTCATCTTCATAGAGATTGTATTTAAAACCATGGATGTTGATAAACTTCTCAAGGGAAAGAATGAAGAGAGAGAAAAGAATGTAGTGAGAGAATAGGGGTCCTACAGAGTACCCATAGTTTGCAAATGTGATCCGTACTTGCTGAGCAAGCAACAGAGACTGATTAGGAACGGTGGTAAGGTTATGTAAGAGGTAACGAGAGGCAGTGAAGTGGCGCAGTGGATAAGAATGCCTAGTCTGGGAACAGGAAGACCTGAGTTCAAATCCAGCCAAAAGCTGTGTGATCCTGGGCACGTCACTTAATCCTGTTTGTCTCAGTTTCCTCGTCTGTAAAATTGACTGGTGAAGGAAATGGCAACCACTCCATTGTCTCTGTCAAGGAAACTGGGAATGGGTCACAGAGTTGGACATGATTGAACAAGAAGAAGAAATCACCTGTCAGATCTATGGGTAGAAGAAGAGTTTATAATCAAAGTAGAGAAAAAGAGATGCACAGGAGGTAAAATTAATCATTCTGATTACATAAAATTAAAAAGTTTTTCCACAACTAGAACAATTGCCCCTAAGATAAGAAGAAAATCAGGAAACTAGAGAGAGACAAAAAAGCTTTGTGGCCAGTTTCTCTGATAAAAGTCTTATTTCTTTTATTTAAACTTTCTTTTTTAATAGAATTTTATTTTTTTTGCAATTACATGTAAAGATAGTTTTCAACATTCATTTTTGTAAAATAGAGTTTCAACTTGTTCTCCTTCCTCTCGCCCTCCCCGCTCCCCAAGACAGCAAGCAATCTGAAATAGGTTATACATGTACAATCATGTTAAATATAATTCCACATTAGTCATGCTGTGAAAGAAAACTCTCACCAAAAGGGAACAACTACAAGGAAGAAAAAACAAACAAACAAAAAAGTACGCTTCAATCTGCATTCAGACTCCACAGTTCTCTCTCTGGGTGTGGTTAACATTTTCCATCATGAGTAAAAGTCTTATTTCTAAGACATACAGGGAACTCAGTCAAATTCATGATAATAAGAGCCATTCCTCAATTGATAAATGGATAAGGCATATGACCAGGAAGTTTTCAGAGCTCATTTAGCCATTAGTAGCCATATGGAAAAATTGCTCTAAATCACAAATAATTAGAGAATACAAATTAAAACAACTCTGAGTTATCACCTCTCATTCATCAGATTAAGAATATTAAAAACAAAAGAAAAGCAAAAGACAAATCTCTGAAGGGCTGTGGGAAAATAGGTACACTAAAATTCAGTTGGTGGTGCTATAAACTTGTCCAGCCATTCCATAAAGCATTTAGAAACTAGCCAAAAAAGTTATAAAACTATGTGTGCCCTCTGACCCAGTGATAAAGCTACTCGATCTATAGGAGAGCAAAGAAGGAGGGTAGGAGTGTACTATGGGAAGGAAATGTGAAATGGGCAAATTTAGAGACACATGGGCTAGTTTGTGCCCAAATACAAATACACTGTATCTTGACCCTGACATCATGACTTTATTTTGGTCCTCTTGAGCATAAAGGACAACAACCAGCCATGGGAAGGACAGCAAGGCAAAAATGCCTTTTGAAAGAATTGAGAAATATTTCCAAGTATCTGAAGATTTTTTTTTTCAAAGAAGTTGACAAAGAATTTTGCAGTTCAACTCCATCCCTTCTGGCAAGTTACAGCCAGGAAAGCTTGTAATATTTCAGGAGTGTCAATGATGAGTTCAGGACCTTGAATTGAAAAGTTTGGCTCATTCATGTGATTACAATAGCTGCGTAGGAAGCCAACCAGTGGATAAAATCCTTTCTTTCTTTCTTTCTTTCTTTCTTTCTTTTTTTTTTTTTTTTGAGGTAGTTGGGGTTAAGTGACTTGCCCAGGGTCACACAGCTAGTAAGTGTCAAGTGTTTGGTCTGAGGTCGGATCTGAATCCAGGTCCTCCTGACTCCAAGGCCGGGACTCTATCCACTGCACCACCTTGCTGCCCCGATAAAATCCTTTCTTTCAAAGTCTTACAAGAATAGGTTTTCCTTTTCTTCTTTTTCCCTGAAAAAAAAGAATGAAACTTCTACTCTTAGTTTGAACATGCATTCTTCTGAGATGGCTACCTTCTGAGTCGTAGAAAAGCACTTTGTATTCTGCTCTCATTTTGTGACAAAGTATTTTCTTCAAGCGATGTTCCAGAGATCTGATTCTGATAAACTGAGTGACCTTTATGGTTGTTGGA
>NW_020943782.1:0-654 GCF_900497805.2 Vombatus ursinus | reverse complement strand
ATCTTTCCTTCAAGTCCTTTCAATTTTCTCTAATTTTTTCAGTTTCCCAGCTTTATAAGCTCAACATCATCTTTGACTCCTCACTCTTTCCTATTCCATATATTTAATCAGTTACTAATCTTGCAGTTTCTATCTTTACAACATCTGTCCCATATAATCCCTTGTCTCTTCTCAGAGCTAGCAGTTTGGTACAGACCCTCATCACCTCTTGCCTCCTTAGCGATCTTTCTGCCTCAGATCTATCACCATCCATCCCACACATTGCTGTCCAAGTGATTTTCCTGAAATACAGATCTGATCATGTGACTCCCCTACCCAGCTCCAGTGGCATTTTATTGCTTCTAGAATAAAATAGAGATTTCTCTCTTTAGCTTTTAAAGTCCTTTACAACCTAGCACAAACCTATTTTTCTAACTTGATCCGCTTTGCTTCCCACACTCTGCCATCTAGCAAAGCTGGCCTTGTTTTCTGTTCTTCACAGACAACACATTGTCTCCTATCTCTTTGCCTGACTGTCTGCCTGGAATGTGTTTTCTCTTCAACGAATGAGGCTCAACTCATGTACCAACTTATAGGCGAAGCCTTTCTTTAACCCCTCAACTGCTAGTGCCCTCCCTCTCAAGCCATCTTGCATTTATTATATATTCATATTTA
>NW_020943781.1:0-1808 GCF_900497805.2 Vombatus ursinus | reverse complement strand
TATGGAGAATGTACTGTCCCAAGCTTTGAGGGTTTTGTGCAGCTGTTTTCAGAGATACTTCTGGGACCTGTAAATTTTCAGTTCTTCCATGGTGGTATGATCAAGGGTGAGGTGTTTACTCCTTTCTTGGCCTGTTCTCTGGTCTATGAGTGACCACAAGCACTCTTTTCTGTCTTGGAACTGTGAGCAGGATTCCCTCTCCACCACCACCACAAACTCCACCAGGCCAAATGTTCCTCCTCACCCCAGGACTGCCACCAAGAACTGTGACCCAGATCCAAGCATGGACAAAGCAAGACAATCAGGCCTCTGCACCAGCAAAGAGATCCCTGCAATCGCCTTCTGATCAGCCACCTGATCCCCTCTCTGTCTGTGGGCCACAAACTCTGGAAGCAGCTGCAGCCCAGAGGCTTTGCCGGCACTGGGGCAGTCCTAAGCTCCTTTCTCACTGTGGTCCAACAGACATTTCTTACTAACTTTCCAAGTTTTCTTTGGTGTTTTGTGGGTTGAGAAATCTGGAAACCACCACAGCTCTCCTTGATTCAGTCCCCCGAGGACTGACCCAGGTTCGCTGAGGCCAGGTCTTTGCCTGCGTGGCCTAAGCTGAACTATGCTCCTCTCCTAGTCTGGTGCAATAGACCTTTCCAATCAACCATCCAGGTTGTCTTGGGCTGGAAATTTGTTTCACTCTGTCTCTTTGTGGGTTCTGTTGATCTAGAATTTGTTTAGAGCCATTTTTACAGGTATTTGGAGGAGCTTGGGGGAGAACTCAAGTCATTGCTTTTACTCCACCATCTTGGCTGAGCCACACCTGCAATCTCCTAAAAAATTCCTGAGAATGCTGATAACAATGTTATTTTATGCACACCAGATAAAATTAAGGTCATTAACATAACTCAAAATATTAATTTTTCTTTGCCATATGCTTCAATGGAGACTTGCCTTCTCCTTGTCTAAATCCCATCTCCCTCGAAAGAAGTCATCAGTGGCAATTTTCCCTTATGAAAGCTTCAGGGACTTCTGCTCCAGAAGCTTCTCTTCACTTTGAGATAAGGCATACACACAGCCTTTTTTTCGGGGGGGGGGGGTTAGGAAATGGGGTGAAGTGACTTGCAAGGCCCTATATTCCTTGTTTGCTCCTTCTTTTGAAAGCCAAACAGGCAAGGCCAATCATTATACTCGAAATATGAATTTCATTATGCTGGCAACTTTCCCTCAAGGAAATCTGCAGTGTAGATCATTGATTGAGATGAATAGGAGAAAAGGGAGGCTGCTGTACACAAATACAACACCTCACTCTAACTTAATAATGGAACTGTCTAATCAATTTATAGGAGTCAGAGAACCCTCCTCAATAAAAGGAGCTGAAATATGAGGCAAAAACAAGATTTTTCTGGAAGACATCTGCAACACATATTCAATCCAAAATAAACATCAATATCTGTGTGAATTGGAGGTGGAGAGAGAGAGAAAGAGACAGTTTTCACAGTTGAATTTTCCTTATTCTAGGCCAAGCATTCTATCTACTACAAAATCAAGCAGCTCTTCATCACATTAATCTTCTTGGTGTACATGTCCAGGTAGTAGAGAGTTGTTTTGCAAATTGAGGTTCATTAATTAATTTGAATCCACAGTCCTGATCTTTGTTCAATATAGAAAAAGAAGCAAAATTTTTCCTTGTTGTCCTTCACTCCACACGCTGATATTACTGTTTCACCTAATAAAGCATTCACTGATGCAAGTAGATGTTTGGTAAAGATAGAGCTGAATTTTGAAAGTTAGAGTTCTCCTTTCCAGGGGGAAATGGA
>NW_020943780.1:0-3819 GCF_900497805.2 Vombatus ursinus | reverse complement strand
AATGAAAATGCAACCAATACCTTTGAGTCCATGCATCTTAATGATTCTTAAAGCAATAGAGGTCTCCTTAACTGTCAATTTAAAAGTTAAGCCATTTTGAATGGAGCCACTCTCCAAGCATAAAAAAGGATCCAGGTTGCCACTAGGGAACTGACTATCAGAGAGCATATTTTTATTCTCTGTGCAGAGCTAAGTGGAGGCAGTGACTGTTATTGAACCACAATAATAATTACAAATAGCTGCCTAGGAAATCTCTAGAGACAAGATTGTCTGAATACGAGTACAGTGACTATTGTAGCTCTGGATGATGGAATTCTAATTGACTTGTAAAGTAGAAGTCCTGCCAGGGAATACCCATCAACCCCACATCTTGTGTTAGAGAAAGTGTAATGGGCATAAGGAGTTGTAAAACTCTGGCTGAACTACTTTCTTTGAGACGAGGTTGGAAGAAAGCATTTTGTAAATCATTAAGGGTATATAAACCCGAGTGTAGGTCAGTGCTTCAGTAAACTGAAATATTTTCACTGGCAGTTATGATGACCCTCTATGACTGAGTAACTGGTCTCTGGGTTGCTATGGCTAATGAGAGGCAAAATATGCTAGTGGATATTGTGCTGAAACCCCACCCCTAATACACACTAGCTTCATGGCCTTTACCTCTCTAATCCTCAGTTTCCTGGTCTATGAATGATGAGCTTGGACTTGATAACCTCTAAGGCGTCACCCAACTCTAAATCAATGACCCTATGATGATAATATTGCACAAACTCATAATCCCCCCTCTAAGAGTAGACCACTAACCTTCATCTTAGAGGTTCCAGTAAGCGTTTTTCATAGAGATGCTCACAACAAGTTTACCTCACTTCTTGTCCAGTCTCCCTCCAAGGTGATCATCTGGCAAATTTGTAAGCCCTGCCCTCAAGCAAACATGAGTTGTTCATGTTCATTTAACCAGCGCAGAACCTGGGAGTCTATTTTGTCACAACCGAGGAGCAAGTTTTCCTGTGCTTTGTTATAATTCTAGCTGTTGATGGTCCTAATTTACCAACTAATTTGATTTGTAGTTCATTACATAAGCTACTAATAAAATTCTTTATAATATTTTACATTGGTAGTCTGTCCTATCAGAAGATACTTATCAGTTGTCTACAAGCACACACATGATGATGATACCACAAATTGTTTATTTGATAATTGATAGGAAAGCAACTTGATACAATTTTATCACAAAATGAAGTCAAATCAAAATGGAGTCAGTTATGCCAAGTTGACAAACTTATTTCTACTCTCTTTTAAAGGTAATAAAACTAAACTACTCTCTCCATGTTTCTTAAGAGTTTGCTTTCTGTTTCCCTTTTCTTTATAAGGTTGATTTTTTTTTTGGTGAGGCAACTGGGGTTAAGCGACTTGCCTAGAGTCACACAGCTAGTAAATATGTGTCTGAGGCTGGATTTGAACTCAGGTCCTTCTGACTCCACAGCCAGTGTTCTAACCACTGCAGCACCTAGCTGATCCAATATAGGGTTGATTTTCTAAAATAAATATGATTAACCATTGCATTGCTGTACTATGTGTTGAATTACTCAAGTGCATCAGAGAAAAGACAACGGGGAAAATATCTGGGGCTAGAAGTGGGAGAAAGGAGGGCAAAAGAGAGGAGAAAGAGTTAGAGAGGAAGATTTCATAACTGCTATATCAGAACAATCTCTCCTAGTGCGACTTTGAGCTGAATAAAAGAAAATTCATTCATTTTTGGTTAATTTCCACATTAGGTAGGAAAAAAAAACCAAACTACCATGAACCCAGCTCTTTCTTCTAGACGATTAATCAGTTATGTTGTTGTTGTTGTTGTTGTAGTACTTTTATTTGGAGGGGGGAGGGGAAAGAGTAAATGAGACTAGTATGGAAAGCATCACCATAGTCACTTTTGTCTTTCTATTGTTCTTTCAGGGCACATTGAAAGAAAGCAAATCCTTCAGAAGTGAGATTAGTAATGGGAGGAGCATCTAGTTAAATACATGGAAAAATCTGACGTTTACAATTGTTTTCAGTTCCTTGTTCTTGAAAGGAAATGAGGCCTACAGAGATCTGTGAAAAGATCTGTGAAATTAACAAGCTCTGAGGGAGAACCCTTCACATAGATGAAAGAGGAGACATTTCAGGTAGCAGTCCAGGTCAAATTAGAGTTCTGAAGATAACCAGATTCTGGTGCGAGGACAGTCAAAAATGTTTTTAGAGCAATAGTCCAAAGGTGCAGGTAAACACAGACTAAGTAGGTAAGTAAAACACACAACCAGGGAGGAATATGTAGTATCAAATGGAGGCTTCATCTTAAAGAATTTCTCTACTTGAAACACTTTTACGGCAGTGGGATGCTCCTCCCACCCCCAATCTTCAGTATGCTGTGGAGCATGGGATATTACTATTTTATTTACATTTATGGGCTACATGTTACATAGCTTTAAAATCAGAGTTGCCTCCTCTCTTTCTGGTAGGCTTTTTTTTTCCTTTTTTGATAGTCAGTGGGGTAAAGTGATTTGCCCCGGGTCACACAGCTAGTAAATATCAAGTTTCTGAGACTGGATTTGAACTCAGGTCCTCCTGACTCTAGGGCAGGTGCTCTATCCACTGCACCACCTAACTGCCCCTAGCAGGCTTTTCTATCACCAGTTTTTGTGACTGTACTATCAACTTTCCTCTGCCTCCTCAGGATTTTTTTTTTTCTGATGAGTGCCAATAGCAAGAAGATAAACGCGCCAAATACTCTGTAAGGGAGAACCTGTTCCTTTGACTATACCTCCCGGGTACCAAAGTGAGCCAGTTTCCCATGCCTTTTAGTCATGCACCAATTTCTTGAATCCCTGCCTTTAATCCAATTTAGGTGCATTCTCCTTCCTCCCTAGCCTCTATTGGCACACTAAGATGTTAGCAATCAGTAGCAGGCACTTGTACCTGTCAGCACAGTCTTCTCCAGCAAACACAAAATTAAGGAAAAAAAATCTTAAAGTAAGCTCCTCCTCATCTTAAAATAAATAAAATTCCCATTTGGTTTAGCAGTTAGATATGAATAATTAATAAATCTGCCTATCTTATTTGATACCTTATTAAACAAAAAACACAGTACAACCTTCAAAGATAGATAACTAAAGTGTTACAGTAAATTTAGTGGTTTCTAGAGTACCTGAAACAACTAACAACTTGGCAGACAGTGTTACAATTGTAAAGAAATAAAGTTTTTAATAAAGAACTATACAAATATATTTACATATGCATATGTTTATACACACATAGTACATACTAAAACTTATTATATAACACATTATTTAATACATTAATTTTTTTCACATTGATATATGTAATAGAAAACCATTAATATATAAACATAGTTCATTTCATAAATGAACATTATTTCATCCTTCAGAGAATGTAATTTTTCTGTATCTTGATTTAGCTTTGACACTCTTGAGGATTTATTAATACAGCCTATTGGAGAAGTCCTTCAAGATCTAGATTCAAACTTATCAGTAGCTGGCAGAAAAAGGAAGGAGAAAAATACAATTTATATTACATATATATATTTGTATATATACATGCACGTATATATATGTGTGTGTGTAATTTTTTTTTATTTCTCTTTGACCAAATGATTCATTATGTTAAGGAATTCTGGGTGTGAGAAGCATGAAAATAGTCACTGGTCCAACTTAGACTCAGAGTTTCCCGAGCACTGTAAAATTAAGTGACTTCCCCATGGTCTCATAGGCCCTATGTATCACAGAGAGGACTTGAACTCATGTTTTCCTGAAAGACACCTACCAT
>NW_020943779.1:0-3792 GCF_900497805.2 Vombatus ursinus | reverse complement strand
AACTGGTCTTGGATCTAAGAAGATCTGAGCTCATTTCTCAACTGTACACATATGGGTTTATAACACTGGACAAATCACTTAATCTTTTATATAGTGCTCTAAGAAAGTCTCTAAAGAAGGTAACAGCTTTCACTAGTAAAAAGTTTCCTAATTCAAGAGTTACTTATTTCAATGAAACCACAGGCCCTGTTCTCATCCTTTCCCTAAAATCACAACTTTGGTTGCCATTTAAACAGAATCATTGATGTACAGAATTTCAGGAGTTGGAAGGGATTTTAGTGGCCTTTTAGGCAAAACATCCTGGCAAAATAAATTCCCCTATAGACCTACAACATACCCAATATGAAACCATTGCTTGAAGACCAGCGATGAAAAGAAGCCCTTGTGACACTCCAATGTTAGGCTTGGGGTTATGTATTTATATGCTTATATATTAAACTGTTCTGATTAAAATATAGATCACGCAATCCTCAATAAATTGAAACAATTTAACAAGGTAAAGGAAAAGAGCTTTGAGACTTAAATTCGGAGAAACAGATTAGCACCTTTTAGGGACTTGTTGAACAATTCAGACCTCTGTTGAATGGCTCCAGTAAGAAATAGCTCACTACTTCCTAGAATAGTCCATTTAACTTTTGGATAACTCTAATTTTTGTGAAGTTCTGTTTTGTTTTGTTTTTAACTTAAGCATGTTGACCTTCTTATAATTCAAGCCATCATGTGGAGTTCACATAAAATAGTTCTAATCCACCTTCCATAAAAGGCCTTCAACAATCTAGAGGCAGCTTTCTTTTCTGCCCTAATTTCTCACTCGAGCAGGCCAAACATTTCCATTTTCTTCAATTTATCCTCATATGACATGATCCAGAGACACTTCATCATCTTTTTTGACCACCACTCAATAATCTGTCTCAAAGTTTTCTCTGTCTTTCTTAGAATGTCATACCTTTCAAAAAATGTGGATCTGATCATAATATTTCAAAAGTGTCTGAGCAGGGCCAAGTACTCTAGAACTATTGCATTCCTAGTCCTTGATACTATATTTCTCTTAATACAGCAGCTTAATATTAGATTAGTGATTTTTAATTTTTTTTAGTTGGGGTGTACGGATGAAGAGTGCAACATTGCACTTGGCTCATGGAGTCAAAACTTTCAGATCATTTTTAGAGCAAATACCACCTAATTCTGTGTAAAACTTTAAAATAATCTCTCTAAAATTGTATCTTATTAGGTTCAGTTCAACATTATAGCCTGCCAAGATCTTATCAAATACTAACACTGACAGAGTTATCTTTCCCAGTTTTGTCATCTAAAAATGGAACGATGATGATGTGGACAACGGTGATGATACTATAGACATTTCAGATGTATAAAGTGTTATATATGTATTATCTTAATTGATCCTCATAACAATCTTTTCAGGCAAGTATCACAAATAATATTATCTCAAAGTTTGTAGATGAGGAAACTATGGCTAGGAGACATTAAGTGAATTTACCCAGAGCCAAAAAACTAGTAACTATATGAGGTTTAATAAAAGCCCAAGTCTTCCTGACTATTCATTCTACCGTGCCATATGTACCTTAATCTAGGTCAGTAATAAAAATGTTAAATAGAGGGGCATCTAGGTGGTTCAGTAGGTAGAGCACTGGCCTTGAAGTCAGGAGGACCTGAGTTCAAATCCGGCCTCAGATCAAACACTTGACACTTACTAGCTGTGTGACCCTGGGCAAGTCATTTAACCCCCAATTGCCTAAAAAAAATATTAAATAGAATAATACCAAATATTGCCCTGGATCAAGCATTTTCACTGAAGACCTCCTTCTAATTTAACACAAACCATGGGCACATATTTATAGGTTATAAATAAATTTTAAATCCATTTAATTCTGCTCTTACCTAGCACTTATTAATGCTGTATTACATTATTCCATTAATCATTCACCCATGCATCTTCATATTTCTGTCTCCCTGTGGGGATTAAAATTGTCCAACCTACAATAAAATAGACTCAGGCAGAGCCCTGAGCCAATGGCAACTTGTCAAAGGTTGAATTGAATAAAGGTAATTGAATCAAATCTTATTTATAAGAATACAAGTCATTCCCCAATTGATAAATGGTTAAAGGATATGAGCAGGCAGTTTTCAAAGATATCAAAGCTATTTATGCTCATATCAAAACATGCTCTTAATCAGTATTGATTAGAAATATACAAATTAAAGCCACTCTGAGGAACCAACCCTCACCTATCAGATCAAAAACAATTCTAAAGGACTCATCATGAAAAATGCTATCCACTTACAAAAAAAAAAACTGATAGAGTCTGAGTGCAGATTGAAGCAATTTCATTTTACTTTTTTTTTTTGCAGCAAGGAATTGAAAATTGAGGGGATGCCCATCAATAGGGAAATGACTGAACAAGTTGTGACGTATGATTGTGATGAAATACTATTATCCTCTAATAAAGGACTAGCAGGATGGTTTCAGAAAAATTTGGAAAAACTTATATGAACTGATGCAAAATGAAGTAAACAAAACTAAGGGAGCTTTGTACCCAGTAACAGTAATATTGTAAGGATGATTAACTATGATTAATTATGCTCAGTTATCGTAGGCAAAATTAATGAATAATGATAAATACCTATAATGAATAGCTAACCAGAAGCTAATTTGTATATAACTATTTTTAGGGCTATGCAATTTATAACTGGGAAACTCTGAATCAAAAAAATAGTTTGAGGACCATGTAAAAATTATGATGTATGGTTCAGACTATTTTCTAAAAAGATCAAGGATATCAAGGCTAGCCGTCCTGAGTTGTGAGTTGCCTTGTTGTTGTCTTTCGTTTTTGAAGAGGACCAAAATGACATCACTATGCTAGAGTTTTAGTGTGTCCAACTATGGCTGATCAGACCAATATGAGCTCTGAATGTTGTAACACAGGTTGAGCACAAATAGTCTGTGTGAACCTTTGCGGAGTGGGGGCAGGGATTCTCTAAGTTCCCGTATCTTTTGTTTTTCTTGAGCTATTTCAATTCTGCTTCACTCATAGAGCACAGCATCTTTTCTGATGTGGGCATGCCATGCTGAATGGTCCTGTATCAATGTCTCTAATGTCACACAATCAATTCCAAAGTCCTTAAGAGAGACTTTGAGAGTATCGTTGTATTGCTTCTTCCGAACACCATGTGAAGGCTTGCCCTATGTGCGTCCTCCGTGAAATAATCTCTTTGGAAAGTATAAGTTTTGCATTTGAACAACAGGGCCAGCCCATCAAAGTTACACTCTCTGAAGCAGAGTTTGAATGCTTGGCAGGTTAGTTCGAGAAAGAACCTCAGTGTCTGGTATCTCATCCTGTCAGGTGATTTTCAGAATCTTCCTAAGAATTCAAATGGAAACAATTCAGTTTCCTGGCATGGCACTGGTATACTGTCCAGGTTTCACAGGCATACAACAATGAGGTCAGCACAATGGCGCTGTAGACCTTCAGTTTGGTAGTCAGTCGATTACCTCTTCTCTACCACACTTTCCTTCAGAGCCTCCCAAATACTGATCTAGCTCTGGCAATGTGTGCATCAACCTCATTATCAATGTATACATCCCTGAAAAGGTAAGTGAACTTATCCATAGCATTCAAAAGTTCTCCTTTTTCTGTAACCAATGGTTCCACCTATGGATGGTGTGGTGGTGGCTGATGGAGCAACTGTGTTTTCTTGGTGTTAATTGTTAGGCCAAAATCAACATAAGCAGCAGAGAATTGATCCATACTTTGGTGCATCTCAGCTTCAGAG
>NW_020943778.1:0-1530 GCF_900497805.2 Vombatus ursinus | reverse complement strand
ACTGAATGTCAGCAGATTAGGGTACTAGTCCGTGAGTGAACAGTTTCTTGCTAACTCAGAGGAAAAACTGAGCCAATACACAGCTGGCAGCAATGGAGCAAAATGGAATGGGCAGCTTTCAGAGATTGGGTGTACAGCACTGCATTTACTCATTTGCCCCAGAACATTGACAAACTTCATGATTGCTTTGATGAAAAATTATGTGGAAATTCATAAGCTTCTAAACAAAAAATGAGAACTCCACAGGTTTTACCAGCAAAATAGTTCATCCATCTCTAAGAAGGCAATGTTTAACTCCATCAAAAGTAAAGGGCAAATGAAGCTTAGAAAGATGAAGAATTCTTGGCTCAGCAAGCAGGCAGATGAAATTCAGTTTTATACTGATATAGTAACAATCCAAAGCATTTTTTTTTAGGCAATTGGGGTTAAGTGACTTGCCCAGGGTCATACAGCTAGTAAGTGTCAAGTGTTTGGTCTGAGGCCAGATTTGAAATCAGGTCCTCCTGACTTCAGGTCTGGTGCTCCATCTACTGCGCCACCTAACTGGCCCCCAATCCAAAGCATTTTTATGATGCCCTGAAGGCTATTTATGATGCATCTCAACTCTATCAGTGCTGATAGAGCCACACTGATTCTTGATAAAGACATGATCCTGAAGAGATGGGAGGAACATTTTCATAGTGTTCTCAATAGACTGTCATCAATCAATGCTGAAGCCATTGACCTCAGATTGAAGTCAATGCCATTAGGCTCTTCTCATGTGGCAAAGAATCTGTTGCTAATTCTAGTCCAGCTGAAGTATATACAAAGCAGGGGTCCACTGTTCATGCAAAAGGTAACTGAAATTTTCTGGGTTAAATAGGAAGAGGAGGTTATCCCCCAAAAGTTCAAGGATGCCTCCATTGTCCATCTCTATAAAGGTAAAGGAAATATATTGTCCCATAACAATCACAGTGGAGTGTCTCTCTTAGTCATTGCTGGCAAGATTCTTGCCAAAGTCCACCTTAATAGGCTGATCTTTCACCTGAAGCTGATCATCTTCCAGGGTGGCTTCAGAAAGGGCCAAGGAACAGTTGATATGCTGTTTGCTGCCCAACAACTCCAGGAGAAATGAAAGGAGCAGAGCAGAGGTCTGTATACAACATTCATTAATCTAATGAAAGCCTTTGATACTGTCAGTCATGAGGGCTTATGGAAAATTATATCAAAATTTGTTTGCCCAGCAAAGTTCTTCAGTATTGTACCTGATGGCATGTTTCCCCAAGTCCTGGATAATGAACAATGCTTTTATGCTTTGGCTGTCTGCTTGCTCCCATGCTTTTTAGCATGTTGTTTTCAGCATTGTGATCAGACACCTTTAACAAGGTGAAACATGATGAAAACAGCATCAAGGCCAGCTGCTGTATTGATGGTAAATTATTTAACTCAAAAAGGGTACATGCCAAGATTAAAGGGACAAAGAATTGGTGCATTATTTTTTGTTCACAGATGACTGCACTCAATGCAGTCTTTGAAACTGAGATGCAACAA
>NW_020943777.1:0-11877 GCF_900497805.2 Vombatus ursinus | reverse complement strand
TAGATTATAAGAATCTAAGCATCTTAATGAAGACAAGATGGACCTTACATACAGAAAGCCTGTGGGAGGGATCTAGGAGTGGCCAACGAGTTTGGGGTGAGGAGAGGAGAGGAAAAGGAGATCTGGATGGGAGTGGCCAGTAAGCTGGGGTGAACAGAACTCCTGGAGACAATGGAGGGGAGATTGGGTGTAGCCACAATGAAAGGCCAGATGATGGGATTATAGCCTCAAGTGAAAGCCAGAGATTTGGCCATGTGGGAAAGTCCAGGGTTTTTACTTTCTGGGGTCTAAATCCCATCCTCATCAATGGGACCCAAATTCTTTTGGGGTAAGGGGCAAGGGTGTCAGCTTCTGAAACTGCTTCCTGCTGGCAAGGGTTGTAGAGCTGTTCGTGCTTTGAGGAGGTCCCAAAGAAGTTGACTGGAACAGAGCACAGGCTACATCCAAGGAATGACAGGAGGACACTGGCTGCTCCCCACCGTTTGCTGTAGGTGAATGTCTTGTAGTCTAGAAGACACAAATCTGACAGAAAAAAACTGCAGGACCCAGATATAAAGCAGGGAATAGATTTAAGGCCCAACTTATACTTTTACTTGTATTGGTTTTCTTTGTGCAAAAACCTTTTAACTTAATGTAATCCAAATTATCAATTTTATATTTTTTAATCTTTTTCTTCCTTGGTGCTGAATTCTTCCCTTATCCACAAATTTGACAGATAAACTATTCCATGCTCTCTAATTTTCTTATGGCATCACAATTTATGTGTAAACCATGTACCCACTTGGACTTTTTTTATTACATGGTGTGAGATGTTGGTCTATATTTTCTTAGCAGTATTTGTCAAATAATGAATTTTTGTTCCATATGCTTGGATCTTTGTGTTTATCATAAACTAGATTACTATGATCATTTACTATAATAGAATTTGTACCTAATTTATTCCACTGATCCACCACACTATTTCTTAGCCAGTACCAGAATGGTTTTTTTTTTTTTTTTGTTACCAGTTTATAGTAAAGTTTGAGATGTGGTATGGCTAAAACGCCTTTTTTTGCATATTCTTTCAATGATTCCCTTGATATCCTTGAGCTTTTCTTCTTCCAGATGAATTTTGTTATTATTTTTTCTAGTTGTATAAAATAATTTTTGGTACTTTGATTGGTACAACAAGGCATAAGTAAATAAATTTAGGTAGAATTGTCATTTTTATTATATTAGCTCATCCTAACCACGAGCAACTGATGTTTTTCCAATTATTTAGATCTGACTTTCTTTCTGTGAAAAGTGTTTTGTAATTATGTTCATATATTTCTTGGTTTTGTCTTGGCAGGTAGACTTCCAAATATTTTGTACTGTCTACAGTTACTTTAAATTGACTTTCTTTTTCTGTCTCTTGCTGCTGGGTTTTGCTGGTAATATATAGAAAGGCAAACTTAAGTAACTTGTCTAGGGTCACTTAGCTAGTAAATTTCTAAGGCCAGCTTTGAACTCAGGAAGATGAGTCTTCCTGACTTTAGGCCACTGTGCCACCTACCTGCCCAATGAGAGTGTTCTTAAAACGCAAAAAGCCATGGACCAGAAGCAGTTCTAAAAACAATTTTTGTCTTCCCTGTTTCATGGGCCAACATAAGGGCAGGGAAAGGATAATTTAGTAAACACTAGCCAAAAATACATATGATAAAAACTTTTTCAATAAAATTTATATCAGGCCTTTTGTTGTTATTCTACATTAAAGCTTACATCTTGCAACACAAAATCCAGGACAGAGCATGAAAACAAAGTTGTCTATATAGATAAAAGTAAAAGGAGGATCAAAAACATAATTCAATGTAGTACCATCATCAGGTAAAACAAGCATTGATGTTATTGTAACAGGTAATGAATGTATAATCTTTATAAAAAGTTAGGTTTCAAGGGGCAGCTAGTTGTTGCAGTTGAGAGAGCACTGGCCCTGGAGTCAGGAGGACCTCAATTCAAATCGTACCTCAGACACTTGACACTCACTAGCTATATGACCCTGGGCAAGTCACTTAAACCCATTGCCTAGCCCCCCACTCCCCCCAAAAAGTTAGTTTTTAAATTGACAGCATTTGAATGGAATCACCTTTGTCCATTTAAATTGATGAATTGTTAAGCTATATGTAGTGAATTAAAATAAAAATTATTTTAAAATTCTTAAAAGAGCCAAAAGCCCAGAATGTCAGATTAGGATGAGTTCCCAGAGAATAGAATGTCAAGGCTGTTAGAGAGCTTGGAATGCAGAATGTCTAGTCTGGGAGATGACACAGACAACAGAATGTTAGACCTGGCAGGCTATTTAGAAAAAGGGCTATATCAGTGATAGCAGAGTCCTTACAACATAGAAGGTCATAAGGAAGAGAGGCTGAAAGAACATAGGATGTTGAGGATTGAAGGGCCCTCGGAATTTAGAAAGTAGGTAACATATATTAAGTGCTTTAAAGGGGAAAAGCCCTTGGCCAATATTACCTCCTGTTATCCTCACTGCAAACCACTAAGGTGAGTGCTCTTACTCACTCTTCCTCATTTGGGAGGAGAGGAAAGAGAGGCAAGGAAAGCTAAAGAGCCTCCCCCACTGTCACAAAGCTGGAAATGAACCCAGCAGGCCAGAGAACAGATAGGATTCTTCCAGTGCTGGAGGAGTCCATGGGCAGACAGAGATAAGTATCTCCACAAGAGCTTAGACATAGAACAAAATCAAGTGACAGAAATAGATCCTAAAATATAAACTAGCTCTTCTCACAAACAAACAACCTGGAAGATATGTCAAGGAGAAGTAATTGAAGGGTCACATACTCCCATGAAACCTTAAATACAAAAAGCCTAGATACCACATTTCATGGAATCAGAGATGAAAACTGGCCATATCTGTATGAACCTGACTGTAAAATTAAAATAGAAAAAACACAATTGTCAGCTCTTCACAGAAACCCCATATTGTAAACTCCAAAAATTTTCTCAACCAAAATCCAGAGCCGTCTGACCTTGTGAAGGTGGAATTATCATGGTCCCACTGGAAGGTGTGCTACTTGGCATTCAGGGCTACTCAGGGCAACATCACAAGGACCTGTGCTTAGTAGTGGCATTCTAAGGCAATGAATCTTCATGGACCTTAGACTTTGTCCTCATTGAGGAACATGATTCTTGGTTTTTATCCTAGCTCCTTTGACCTCTGAAATATCATATTCCAAACCTTCTGATCCACTGATGTAGAAGCTGCTAAACCTTGTGTTATCTTGATTGTGTTTCTACAACATATAAATTGTTTCTTGCTGGCTGCTTAAAATATTTTCTCCTTGAACTGGGAACTCTGGAATTTGGCTATAATATTCCTGGGAGTTTTCCTTTTGGAATCTCTTTTGGGAGGTGATTGGTGGATTTTTTCCATTTCTATTTTACCCTCTGGTTCTAGAATATCAGGGCACTTTTCCTTGATAGTCTCTTGAAAGATGATGTTTAGGCTCTTTTTTTGATCATGGTTTTCAGATAGTCCCATAATTTTTAAATGATCTCTTCTGGGTTTATTCTTCAGCTCAGTTGTTTTTCCAATGAGATATTTCACATTGTCTTCTATTTTTTCATTCTGTTGGTTTTGTTTCTTAATTTCTTGATTTCTCATACAGTCATTAGCTTCCATTTGTTCCAATCTAATTTTTAAGGAATTATTTTCTTCAGTGAGCTTTTGGACTTCCTTTTCATTGGGCCAATTCTGTTTTTAAGGCATTCTTCTCCTCATTGGCTTCTTGGATCTCTTTTGCCATTTGGCTTAGTCTATTATTTAAGGTGTTATTTTCTTCAGTATTTTTTTTTGTGTCTCCTTTAGTAAGCTGTTGACTCATTTTTCATGATTTTCTTGCATCACTCTTATTTCTCTTCCCAATTTTTTCTCTATTTCTCTTACTTGATTTTGAAAATCCTTGATCTTCCTTCTCACCAAAGGAAGATTCTACAGTCTGAGTTTTTTCTGTTGTTTGCTCATTTTCCCAGCCAATTATTTGACTTTTTAAAAACTGTTTGATAAGGTAGGGCTGGGCTTCCAGCTTGTCTTGGGCTGGAAATTTGTTTCACTCTGTTTCTGTGCATTCTGCTGCTCTAGAATTTGTTTAGAGTTATGGATTTTGTGCAGCTATTTTCAGAGATAATTCTAGGGACCTGTAAGTTTTCAGTTTTTCAAAGGTAGTATGATATAAGAAGAGGTGTTTCCTCCTCTCCTAGCCTGTGGTCTGGTCTGTGAATGACCACAAACTCTCTTTTCTACCCTGGAACTGTGAGGAGGGTTCCCTCTCCACTGATGCCACAAGCTCTGCTATGGTGCCTCTGGCCTGAGATCCTCTTTAAGTTCTCTCTTCTAGCTTTGAACCAGAACCAAGACCTCCAGCCTCTGTAGGTGCCCACAGCCAGAGGTGTCCCTGTCTACTGCTTCTTCACTCACCGGGCATGGGCTGGTTCCTTCTCGAATTCAGCTACATCTCTACATCACAGCTCGGTCTGATATTCCTTGTCAACAGAGCTTCCCTAGATTTTTCCTAGCTTAGATGCCTAGCACCCCTCATGGAGTCAAAGTTCCTGTTCTGGGGCCAAGGCAGCCTCCCAACCTAGCCAGCCCCAGGCCTTGCCCCTCATTGTTTAAGGGGACCTAGGATTTAGCCTGGAGGTATTTGCTCTTCACAAGGACCAAACCGAGTCCTGGGACTTTTCTTCAGATCTGTCCACATTGTCTCAGGAGAACTCCTCTTCTGCCCCAACTCATTTATTTTTACTGCTCAACATTCATACTGAGGTGCTATTTCATCTCTTGTGTGAAGGAAAATCTTGAGAGCTTGGAATTTTCTGACCTACTCTGCCATCTTCCCGGAATACTTCCCCCCCCCTTTTTTTTCTAAAATCATTGAGTGCATCATTTTTCTAGTGTAATAGTATTCCATCAAAATTATGTACCACTCACTAGCTGTGTGACCCTGGGCAAGTCATTTAACCCTAATTGCCTTATCAAAAAAGAAAAAGAAAGAAAATCATGTACCACAACTTGTTCAGCCATTCTCCAATTAATGGACATCCATGCAATTTCCAGGTCTTTGCCACCATGAACAGAGCTGCTATAAACATTATAGAACATGTAAGTTCTTTTCCTTTTCCCCTGATTATTTTTGGAAATAGACCAAGTAGTGTTATTACTGGGACAAAGGCTATAGGTAGTTTAATAAATCTTTGGGCATAATTCCAAAATGCTCTCCAAAATGATTGAATCAGTTCACAGTTCCACCAACATTGAATTAGTGTCCTATTTTTTCAATGTCCCCTCCAAAATTTGTCACTTTTCCCTTCTATCATTTTAGCTAATCTGGTAGGTGCAAAACCATAGCATTTTTTTGATATGACTACAAATTGTTTTGATTTCTTCATTGGAAAATTGTCTGTTCACATCCTTTGGTCTTTTATCAGTTTGGGAATGACTTGTATTCTTATACATTTGACAAAGTTCTTGAGACCTTTATCTGAAAAACTGTACAAATTCTTTCCCCCAATTTTCTGCTTTCCTTCTGATGTTGGTTGCATTTGTTTTATTTGTGCATAAAGCTTTTTAATTTAATGTAATTGAAATTATCCATTTTATGCGTCACTTTGCTCTCTCTTTTTTATTCATGGTGTTCACATGTCCATAAGTATGATAAATGATACGTTCTGTGTTCTTCTAATTTTTTTTTTGTAAAATCTGTCTTTATATCTAGGTCATGTATCCATTTTGACCTATCTTAAGAGCTAATAGAGGAAATCTAATAAGTCAGAGTCTGAGAATTGTTTTTAAAAATTTTAAAGTGTTCATTGGTATTGTTTGTTTTTTACATCATGATCCTTATCCCCAATATCCACCCCCTTTTTCACCTAGATATCCATCTCTTATATGAAATAGTATTTCTTGTAGACAAAAAAAAATCAGCACAACTAATTAATATGTTGTAAAAGTCTAAATATTTGTATAATATGTAACAGCTCTAAATCTCATAAATTCACAAATTGGGGTATTTAGGGTATCCTCTTACATTTTTGGGGGAGACAAGCTTGATATTTATACTTCTGCAACATTCACTTTTATGTTTTTCGTGCAATTGTTCTTTCCATTTACATTGTTGTAGTCATTGTTTATATTTTGTCTTGGCTCTGCGTACTTCACTCTGTATCAATTCACATAGATCTTTCCAAGCTTCTTTCTAATCATCACATACATCATTTCTTATAGCACAGTTACATTCCATTACACTTATGTACCACAGTTTGTTTAAGCATTCCCCAATCAATGGACTGCTGCTTTCTTTCCAATTCTTTGCCATCACAAAAGGTCTAGCATTTTGGTCTATACTGGGATTTCTATTGATCAAATGCTTTTGAGGGTAATAGACTCGAGTAATGGAGCCTCTGGTTCAAGTGGTATAGATATTTTAATCACTTAATTTGTATTATTCCAAATTACTTTCCAAAATGCTTATCCCATCGCTTTGCTTCACCAACAATGCATTAGTATGTTTATCATTTCACAACCCCTGAAACATTGACTGCTGTCAATCTTTGTCATCTTTGCTAATTTGCAGAGTATGAAATAAGTCCTCAGGGTCGCTTTGATCTGTCTTTCTCTTACGATTAGTGATTTAGAGTATTCTTTCATGTGGTTGCGTACATTCTGAAATTCTTCCTTTCAGGATTATTTGCACATATCTTTTGACCACTTATCTGTTGTGGAATGGCTATTAATCATATGTATTCTATATATATATATATATTATATATATATATATGTATGTTGTTTCTATATCTTAGATACCAAATCTTTATTAGAGAAATTTGATAAAAAGATTATTTCCCATTAATTACTTTTCTTTTTAACCAAAGTACATTAATTTTATTTCTGCAGAAGCTTTTCAGTTTGATGTAATGAAAATTTTCATTTTTTTAAAGAAATAAATGGCTCTATTTCTTGTTAAGATATCATCTCTTACCAATAGCTGTGTGTAAGTATATGATCTGAAGGTCATGTTTCAATTTTGAAGGTATTGGTTTTCCCAGCAATTTATTCCTAGGTAATTTATGTTTTCCTTTTAATCAGATGCTGGTCCATGGAGTCGTATTGTTTCTGATTCTCTCTTATCTAGTCCATTCCATTGAGGGATCTCTCTCTTTTTTAAAATCAATACCAGTTAGTTTTGATTATTGCAAACTTGCTGGTCCTCTATGTTGAAGGATTTTTAGCAAAAAAGTGTGCTAAAATTTGTCAAAGATTTTTTCTTCATTTATTGAGATAATCATTTGGTTTGGGGTGTTTTGGTTTTAATTTAGTAATTATATTGATGGTTTTCCTAATATTTGACTGTCTTGGCATCCCTAGGAAAAATCTCTTTTACTTATAGTGATTAATTTCTTGCTTGAATTGTAGTGTGCGTGCAGAAAATTGTTTTAATTTTTTGAGTACATATTTGCTAATGATATTGGCCTATAGTTTTTTACTCTGTGTTTCATCTTTTCAAAGTTTTTATATTAGGAATATATTTGCATCACACAAGAATTCTGGTAGGGGACATTCTTTTCTGATTTTGGAGAATGGTTTGTGAAGCTTTAGTACTCACTGTTTTTTAAAATCTTGGTTCAATTCTCCTATGAATCCATCAGGATCAGGAATGTTCTTTTTTGATAGTTTCTTAATAGCTAGATCTGTTTTGTTTTCTGAAATTGGGTTATTTATGATTTCCGTTTGGCTTTTTGATAGTTTAGGTATTTTATATTCTTTAATTTATTCCTCTATTTCTTTTCTATTCTCGATTGTGTTATCACCGAACTGTTTATAATGTAATTATTCTTTTTTTTCTTTTAGTTTTGTTGAGATTTCAGCTTGCTAGTTTGTTATTTCATTGATTTGAATTCTTTCCCTGTTTTTAAAAACCAGATTAGTTAATGGTTTATCAAATTTATTTGTTTTTTCAAAGAAACAATTTTAGGTTACATTTATTGCCTGTAGTTTTTTTCCTACTTTATCTATTTCTCCTCTAATTTTGAATACATTCCCTTTTCCTTGTTTTAGGTTGACTTTTGGGATTTCTAAAGTTTTTACTTGCAAATTCTGTTCTTTACTCTTCTCTATTTCTATTTTGTTAATGGCTGATTGTAGAGATATGAATCCCCCACTCCCAACTACTTTAGCAGTATCCCAGAAGCTTTGGAATATTGTTTTCATCGTCATCATTAGCATTTTCTTTCACATAAATTTTTACAGTTTCTATGATTTTTCTTGGACAAATTCACTTTTTAGGGTTTCATTACTAAGTCTCCTTTTGGTTATTAGTTTTTTGTTTGTAATTCCTGAACTCATGACCATTTTAATTGCATTATGGGTCCACAAAGGATGGATTAAATATTTGTACATTTTTATATCTGTATGCCATATATTTGTGCACTAACACTTGGGTAATTTCTGTAAAATTTTCATATAGTGATAAGAAATTTGTAAATGTGTTGGCTATCCCATTTAGAAGATGCGTAAAAAGTCTTTTTTTCATGTGAAACTATGGATTTTATCATTATTATTATTATTATTATGGTCTCATGTATAAGTTTATTTTTATTATCAAATTGATTATATAAATGCACTGTTTTTTCAAAACACAAGCAGAGGTTACAAATGATATCTTGTCAAGTATCTTGCTGAGAACAATCTTTCTGAGCTATGGGTTGTAGTTGATCTACTCTGGGGTCTCTTCCTTTTTAAAAAAAAAACTGTTTCATTTTTCCTCAATTATATGTAAAAATTTTTTTTAACATCCTTTTTAAAAATTTTGAGTTCCAAATTCTCTCCCTCCATCCCTGCCCTCCTCATTTAGAATGCAAGTTTTTTTATATAAGTTATACATGTGTAGACATGCAAAACATATTTCCATATTAGTCATGTTGTGAAAAAAAAACATAAACCAAAAAAACCTAAGCAAAATAAGAAAGAAAGAAAAAAGGAAGAATGAATGAAAGAAAGAAAGAAAAAGAAAGAAAGAAAAAAGAAAGAAAGGAAGAAAGAAAGAAAGAAAAAGAAAGGAAGTTTTAAAAAGTGTGCTTCAATCTATATTCAGAGGCCATCCTTTCTTTCTGGAAGGATAGATAGCATTTTTCATCTTAAGTTCTTCAAATTTGTCTTGGATCATTATACTGTTGAGTCATTCACAATTCATCATTTTGGAATGTTACTGTTACTTTTTATAATATTCTCCCGGTTCTCCTCATTTCACTTTACATCAGGTCATACAAGTTTTTCCATTTTTTTTCTGAGAGCATCCTGCTCATCATTTTCTTATAGCACAAGAGTATTCCATCACAATCATATATGACAGGTTGTTTAGCCATTCCCCAACTGATAGATATCCCCTCCATCTCCAATTTTTTGCCAACAGAAAAGAGGTGCTATAAATATTTTTGTGTATTCAGGTCCTTTTCATTTTTTTGGTCTCTTTTGGGATACAAACCTAGTAGTTATATTGCTGTCTTAAAGTGTATGCATGGTTTTATAGCGCTTTGGGCAGTTTCAAATTACTCTACATAATGTTTGAATCAGTTCACAACTCCACCAACAGTGCCTGAGTGTCTCAATTTTTCACATTACCTCCAACATTTGTCACTGACTGTAAAATACTAGGAAAACTATGAAAATAATTATCCACATAAATAATAAGAATAACAAAAATCATCACATTTTATAAAGAGTAGACTTTTCATAAGATGCAAAACTCCTTCATTCCTGTTTCAAGAAAGTATGGCAGAGCTGTACACTGATCCAAACATTCTGTAAAGCAATTTGGAACTATGCCCAAAGAATTATGGCCCTGAGTCCTTTCTCTTACCTAGTGATACCACTACTAGTTCTATTCTTCAAATAGGTCAAAGAAGGAAGAAAAGGACTTTTATACATAAAAATATTTATAGACACTCATTTTGTGGTGGCAAAGGATTGGAAAATGAAGTGATACCCATAAACTGAGGACTAGCTGAAAAAGTGACGGTCCATGAATGTGATGAAGTATTCTTGTGAAGTAAGATCTGACAAAGGGGATGATTTCAGAACAACATGGGAAGACTTGTATGAAATTAAGGAAAATGAAATGAGAAGAACTAGAAGAACAATTTTTATTGTAACAGCAATATTTTAAAGATAATCAAATTTGGAAGACTTCAAACCTGTCACCAACACAACAACCAACCACAGTTCCAGAAGACTCATGATGTAGCATGCTACCCAGCTTCAGACAATGAACTGAGGGATATGGAGTGCAGATTGAATCATCTTTCCTTTTTCTTTCTTTCTTTCTGCCACAGAAGACAATCTTCTTGGCCTTGACAAGGGCCACCTTGCAAGACGAGGCCATAAATGTAATACAGTGACTCTGATAGGACACTCAGTCCCCTATCTCTATCAGGGATGGCTGTTATTCAAGCATTGCCATTTGCACTAGAGTCAAGAAAGGTTGTCCCCTTAGCTCAGTAGTTTTTAATTTAACTCTCCTACTGATAATCCATGCCCGGAAGAGATCCTGGCTAGGCTATGAATTGTATGACAAGAAAAATAATGCCCAGAAATATGCAGAATATCTTAAGAATGTATCTTTTACCTGTAACTGATTAAAGTAAATGTTCTTTTTTTGACTTTTTTGTGATATGATCTTTAATAAGTTCATCAATTCATTTAAAAATGAGGGTGCAGTACGGTGTATGCTGTTGGTCTAACTTTAACTTCTCCCTGACTGCTAGCTATCCCAACAGTTATTATCAAATGAGGACTTCATTCCTGAGTCATTTATCTTTTCAGGCTTAACAAACATGGAATATAAGGTTCTATTGCTAGTGGTTCTCCCTTATTAGTTTGTTTCATGGATCTACTTCTCTGTTTTTTAAACCATTCCAATTTTTTTTGATGACTACTTCTTTATGGTATAGTTTGAATTCTGAACATGTGATTAATCCCTTTAATTCTTAAATTTTGGGGGAGTTATTTCCATGGATTTTCTAGGTCTTCTCCAAAATATTTTTGTTGTTATTAAATTAGTGGTATAAAATATCTTTCTGATTGTGTCATTACTATAAAATTCAACTGGTAAATTACTCTGGGTAGCATTGATATTTTTATTACGTTGGCATGATCTAGCAAAGAACACTGAATGCCTTTCTGGTTATTAAACCTGCTATTTATTTCTTTGGGGCAATTTTGTAAATAAACACATATAGTTATCTTGTAGGCTTTTCCAGACTGATTCCTTAATATTTTATACACCTTTTCCTTACTCTCGGTGGGGTAAAGACTATACAAACTTTAATCCATGCCCTACTCCACCACTTCCTGCTCCTCTTAATGTGACCTTTTTCTCTATTATAATGTAAGCTCAGTTAGAGCAGAGATTTTCTTGCTTGCTTATATTTTTAGATTCAGCAATTAGTATAGTACTTGGTCCTTAGAAGGTTCTTAATAAATGTTCTTTTCTGTCTATTTGCCTGTCAAATCATACTAAAGGTATTCACACTTCCTCACTGCCTTCCCTCCACCTCCATTGGTGAGCAAAGTCATGAACTTCAAAACCTCCATTTGAAAAGATGACTAAAGATGGACATCATTTTTATCTATGTCCTGCTCTCCTGTAGGATTTCTCAGACTTTTCCTTCATGCCCCTGTATTATGTACCAGACCAGAATTTCAAATTCCTTTTCTGTGTTTTCTTCCCTGATTAAATTGCAAGTTCATTGAAGGCAGGAACTGTTTTCATTAATTTTCTTCTTCTCCTCCTCCTCCTCCTGCTACTTCTTCTTCTTTGTATTATTATTCTAAATATTTAGAATGATAGT
>NW_020943776.1:0-1010 GCF_900497805.2 Vombatus ursinus | reverse complement strand
TTGATCAGTGATATCAAAAGCTGAAAGGAGATCAAGAGGAAGGAAGATTCAGAAGAGGTCATGAGGTTTGTCCATGACGACATCACTGGACACCTTGGACAGGGCAGATTGAAGAGCAGATTTGGATAGAGCAATAATGAGTCTACTTCCCCAGTGGATGGGTGGGCCTCAGCTAGAGAGCAATGTTGCAAGTTTTACTGGCTGTGCAAGTGGCTGAAGGAGATAGGATCCACCCAAGGGCAAGGCTCCTTGACAACTTTTAGACTTGGTCTATGACTCTATTCTGTAGTTTTTTTTGTTGTGCCATTCAGGTGCTGTGCTCTAGAACTTCAAATCTGATAACAAAGTTGTGGATGATAGCTACACAAGCAATGGGCTAACCCATACCCTGCCAGTCATCTTTGAATCTGGAAGTGATGAATCATGAGCATGAGGTGATGAACATATAAATCTTTGAGGAACCTTGAAGATAAAATCTCTGTCCATGTGGTCACAGAATTTGGGAAAGGGCCCACAGCTTATAGGGAAAACTGCTTTGCCTTCAGTAAAGTGGGGCCTAAATGAGAATAGTGAGGTCAAGAAGGAGACATGAAAACAATTTAGTTAAACCAATGGAACAAATTTATTAGAACATCTTATTAAACATTTCTGCCCTGGTGTATAAGAACTGAGCAAACTTGATGGAAATGAGCAATTGTTGGGGAAATTTTCATCATGAAAGATGAGAATTTATCATTTCTAGAAGGATGAGTCCTGCTGCTTCTCGGTTCCTGCCACTTCATTTCCACGAATGGTATGTATTGATTCCAAGGCCCTCTTGTGGTAGCTCTCCCACACCACCGAGACATAGAGGCTGATGGAATTAGATGTTCTTACAATGGCATGGAATTAGCCAAAGCAAGGTGGGGAAAAGGATTTGATGACAGCCTGGGAGTAAGTGGTTTTTCAGTAGAAGCCATAGGAATAATATCTTCCATAGCAAGATGGGCGGTAAAAGCCATAGCCATAGC
>NW_020943775.1:0-3511 GCF_900497805.2 Vombatus ursinus | reverse complement strand
GTCTGTCAATTTACTCTCCTGAACCTCAAGTCACCATCATTATGTAATATCTGTTAGAGTAATTAGTTCATTGTAAGCCTATGAGGTGCTTTGATGTCTTCAAAGATCTATGTAGTTCCCTCCTTTTCAGTTTTAGGGAATTAGTTTTATATGAAAAGTTATGATTTCAGTCACAATTTCTCCAAGTCCCCAATTACGAGAGTTGCTAACATACCAAAGACAATGCCAGGGTCATCATCTCTGCACCCAGGTTGACATGAATCTATGACAGCTTGGACCTGTGGTTACTTCAACCTTTGTCTATTCTGTCTTGTTCTTGGGTGTAGGGTTACGGATGGCTAAGACCTTGTGAGTTTCAAAAAGCCTGAAGAGTAAGCTGCCAGAGATTTGGAAACTGGAATCTCTACTAGAGTCTATGAGTAGCCAATTCTTCTCCATCAGCACAGCCCTAAAAAGAGATCAGAACCCATTCCAGTAGGTATTGACTTCACAGGCAAGATGCCACGCACCTACAAGCAAGAAACAGATTATCCATTAGCTGATGCATTTGGAAATTAACTTGATGGAGTAAATGCTTTGTAGCAACTGCTTTAGGTTTGAGTCTACCCTCTGGGGACTGAGATGGTATAGGGGAGAGTATGCCAGTGGGACACAGGAATGGTTTTGTATTGATGTTTCTTAGTTAAATGATAATAGAGAACTAATCACTGCATAAAACGATAATATTGAGGAGATATGAACTGCCATTGGAGATAGATATTGGGGAAAACACACCCAAGAGCAGAGAATTGCTCAAATTAGTAGAAAAAACAGCATAATGTATTAAAGTTACCACTAGAACCTTGAGAAGAGATGTAGCCAGGCTTGCTCTGCAGGCACTGACTAATCACTGTGACTGTGAGTATGGAAAAGGACCTCAAGGGTCTATACGAATGGCAAAATAATATAAAGGGGAATTATGAAGGAAAAAAGAGAGACAAGCACTGTCAGATTTCATATCATTTTCTGAAGTGATTATGATCAAAGTAAACTATAAAGTTACTATTTCTCAACTTATTTCATGCTAACTAAAAGGTAGAAAGGCGGAACAACAGAAGGGAATAAGTAATCAAGAATTATTTTTTCCTTTTAAAACTTTATTATTTATTTTTTACATCTTTTTCTTTTTCAATTTTGAATTTAAAATTCTCATCTTCCAGCCTTCCTCTTCCACTGAGGACTCAAGTAATATGTCAATTATACATATGAAATCACACAAATCACATTTACATGTTAACTGTATTACAAAAATGGGAGAAAATTATACTCCAATTTGCACTCAGAGTTCATCAGTTCTCTCTCTGAAAGAGGACAGCATTTTTTCATCATGAGTCCTTGAGAGTTGTCTTGGATCATTATGTTCATCAGAGTAGCCAGGTCTTTCACAGTTGATCATCGTTACAACATTGCTGTTATTGCACAATGATGTCCTGGTTATTCTCATTTCGTTTTGCATCAGTACACATAGGTCTTGCCATGTTTTTCTGAAACCAGCTCCTTCATCATTTCTTATACTACAACAGAACTCTATCACAATTAGAAGTCACAATTAGTTCAGCCATTCCCCAATTGATGAGTTTTCCCCCAATTACCGATTCTTTGCCACTATAAAAAGAACTGTTATAAATATTTTTGTACAAATGCATTTTTATATTTCTGTACATTTTTTCTTTCTCTTTGATCTCTTTGGAGTACAGACCTAATAGTAGTCTATCTACTATACTATTAGTATATATTCTATACTATTAGGAACTATTGAACAGAGGGGGAAAGAAGCATATCTGGAAAGTCTACAAGATCACTTAACCTCTTTCAGCCTCAGTTTCCTCATCTATAAAATTAAAATAACAATCATAACACCTGCCTCAGACAGGTTAGGAGGATCAAATGAGATATCTATAAAGCACTTTGCAAAATCTTAAAGTACTGTATAAATTATAGCTATTATTATTCTTGCTTTCAATAGGTTATCTCAGGGGGTGGCTCCTCTGATCAGAGTGCATTCTTCCAAAAGTATGAAACAACCAATTCATCTTGCAGGCAGCCCTAGCCACTGAAACTCATCCCCAAGGTGGCACCAAGAAGGTAAATCTAAAACTGCCGATTCATCTTGGGGCTGCTACAGTCACTGAAATTTAATTAAAAGTCCATATGATAGTAGAGATGGAAGGGTTCCAATAGGTCATCAAGTCCAACCCACTCATTTTAAATTGGAGGAAACTGAACCACAGAGAGTAGTCAGGAAGGTATGGGGTTAAGTCCTGCATTGGACATATAATGACTGTTAGACTGGGAGCATACTAGTTAACTTCTCACTACCCCCAAGTAGTTCTCTAAGGCCACATATTGGGCAAATAGTCCATTTTCTCTCAATTAAAAAAATCAACTTAGCAAGTATAAGATGAAAGAAATATGGTAAACAATACAACACATGCAAGAAAACATTGACAATAAGATTTGGCTGGGTGACAATAGGAAAAAAAAACTAAAGCAGATTTGGGTTATAGTCAGAGAGGCACAGTGTTACATGGATCCCATAGTGTTCCACTGCCCTCCCCCATGTACTTATTTTGTGCATCCTTCTTCTGAATGTGCATCATGACAAGAAAGAACCATATCTCATATGGAAGACAAAAATATTACTAGTAAAGGTGGCACTTGAAATATGGAAGGTTCACCATACAGGAATGTGATAACCACATCTGCATTCAAAATGATGACAAAAACCTGGATTTCCTTCAGACTACCAATCAACATCAAATCAAACATCAGATCAAACAACATCAGATTCATTGGCTTTTATTTTCAGCACATTTAAATTCACCAATTTAATTCATAATAATGACTATATAAAAATTTTCAAGCTCATTTATTGGTGCTACTCAGACCTAATTATTAGAATAGAATGTAAGCTGTTCATGGCCAGGACCTATTATATTTTTTGTCTTTATATCATTAACATAATGCCTTGAACTATGAAAATGTTTAATGGTGAACTGAATTCAATCTATAAAAATAAGTGCCTATTAATTTTTTCATGGCCCCCTTCAATTCCTTGTTCCTCAGACTGTAAATCAGGGGATTCAACATGGGGATCATTACAGTGTAGAAAACAGACAGCACTTTGTTCTGATCACTTGAATATATTGACTTGGGCATCACATAAGTGAATGTAATGGTCCCAAAGTACAGTGTAACGGCAGTAAGGTGGGAGGCACATGTAGAGAAAGCTTTGGATCTCCCCTCAATAGAGCGTATCTTCAGGATTGAGAAAAGGATGAATATATAAGAGATAGTTATGATTAAAACGACTATTACAATTATCGATCCTGCAGAGAAAGAAGGAAGAATTTCAGCAAGGGGAACATGGGAACAAGAAAGTTTCAGCAAAGGTGGATAGTCACAGAAGAAGTGATTGATTTTATTGGGTCCACAAAAAGACAAATCCAATAAGCAACCAGCAAAAGTCCAA
>NW_020943774.1:0-1804 GCF_900497805.2 Vombatus ursinus | reverse complement strand
GATGCATTTTCCTAACTGTTGGCAATGATGGACACCATTTCAGTGACTTTCCTGACATGTTTGAATTTATAACCATAGCACATTAAAAGTTCTTTTTACAAGACTTAGACGTTGAAAAGTTGTGTGTATGTGTGTTAAGTCAAAACTAACATGACAATTCTGGAAGTGTTCTTTTGTGCTCTTTAATATAAATAACTTGGTGGCATTCTTATTTTCCTTTCACTACAAATGAGTATTAAACCTAGAAAAGTCTATTTTTATTTTTTTATTATGCTGACAATAGTTTCCAATAGAAATTCTCATTTCTTCAATGAAAATTATAGCAAGTACTTCCAAGTGCAGAAGCAAAATGGTTGGAATACAGAAAGTACCCAGCTAGGCTCTCCTAAAATTTGACTCTAAACTGATTCATAATAATGCCTCAAATTAAAATTTGGAGTGGCAGACCCAACAAAAGGTCAGAGTAAGACTTTTTTTCCAAGCCCAAGACAACTTAGGAGGTCAGAAAAAGATATCCATGGCATAGGGGTCAAGGATTACCTGGTGGCAATTGGTGAGAAAGAGATTAAATGGGATACTTGAACTAATAATAAACAGAAGACTAGACACTGTTTGGCAGCTCTATTGCCTATAATGAATTATGGGTCATAGTTCAAGGGTAGAGATGAGCACTTTTAGTCAAGAGAAAACAAGAGCCCTTAAGGCCAAATGTTTGGTAATTCTATTGCCTACATTCACCTTTGGATCTTAGCTTAAGGGCAGAGAAGGAATACTTCTGAATTTCTTTGGATCTCATGGGATCAGAGGAATATTATTGTTTCTAGTCCAAATGGAGCAGGGGACCTGAAGAGCAGTATAAATGGCAATCCTAAGGGATGAGGGGTTTTGACTCCATTAGGAGTAGAGTGGAGCCTAATAGAACAGTGAACATACTTCTCCCTAGATCAAATCATTTTGGGATCACAAAAAACTTTCAAACCTACAAAACTCACTTTGAAAACAACAGTGTGAGAAAGCCTGAAGTTTTACAATGCCCTTCCACTCTCTTGGCAGGAATAGAGCTTGATGTTAACATAAAGTTCCAAAACAAGATATAGGATGGAAAAAATGAACAAACACAAAAGAACCTGATTATAAAAACATACTATGGTGACAGGGAAGAACAAGACATAAATTCAAAGAAGACAATGAAGTCAAAACAGATAAAAGCAAAGTCTCAAATGAAAAGAAATGAATTTTACACAAGGCTAACAAGAATTCCTTGTTGGGAAAGCTTAAAAAGCTTAGCTGTGGATGTCTGGTGATGAAAGGACAGTCTAAATCCATATTGATATTGCATAGGGACATAGAATATAAGGTCTATGAACCAGGGTAGGTTGCATGTGGTCAAAGAGGAAATTGAAAGATTAAACATTGACATTTCATTTATTGGTGAACCTAAATGGATGGAAATAGGTGAATTTAATTCAGGTAATCATTATATATACTACTACTGTGGACAACAATCCCTTAGAAAGAATGGAGTAGCCCTCATAGTCAATAAAAGGGTGAGAAGAGAAGCTCTGGGTTATAATCTCAAAAATGACAGGATGTTATCTGTTTGAATCAAAGTGAAATCAATCAACATCACATTAATAGAGGTCTATGCTCCAACCACTGCTGCCAAAGAGGCCAAAGTTGATCAGTTCTATGAAGATATACAACATATTCTAGAAATAACAGACACACACACAAAAGATGTCACATGCATCATATGGGATTGGAATGCTAAAGTAGGAACTCAAAAGATAATTGGAATAACAGG
>NW_020943773.1:0-4889 GCF_900497805.2 Vombatus ursinus | reverse complement strand
GTAGTTATCAGGAGGGCAAGGTCACATATGGGTTAGAGTGACAGCCCTGGAATCAGGAAAACCTGGGTTCAAATCACACCTCTGACATTAGATGGGTGAACATTGGAAGTCTCTTAACATCTCTGATGGTTTTCCCAAGTATAAAATGGGGACTAGTAGCAACTGCATTACCTACTTCACGGAGTGAGTGTTAGGTGAATGAGATAATGTGAGTCTTGAATGAGATAATGTGAGTCTAAAATGAGATGATGTGTATAAAGCACTTTGCATAGTTATAGGAGCAATATGAATTGTCTTTATTATTAGTTCAAACATTATGTTCCTTTTACAGATTAGAAAACAACCTGTCTGATTCTAATCCAACTAATTCAACTGGCTAATCCAACATTCAGCAACTTGAAATTAACAAATCTAAACCTCAACCTTGGTCTCCTAACTCCAAGTTCAGTGAAGCTTTTAGTTAGCATTTGCCCATAGACTTTCACTGTCATCTCAAAAATACTTATCTTTACTAACTTCCAGTGAATTTCCATTTTGTGTAGTCAGAGAATCAGAAAGCAGTGAAGACAGAAAGGATCTCAAAAGGCAACTAGTCCAAGCCATACCTACATAGACATACCACTCCATTCTGCATATGTTGCTCTGCCTGGTTTCAACCTTAAGAAATAAATTCCCCTCCCCAGATTAAGCTCATCTCCTCTAGTCTCATCACCATGATGCTAACTCAAGTCTGGAAACCATCTCCCTCAGCCTCATCTCCCCTCTGATTGGAGGGCCAGAATGTAGAGTACCAGACTACTCCCAATAAATTTCTTTATAGAAGGCAAAAACTGGACTTTTTAGCTCTCTACCAAACAAGATGTCCCAGTTATAGATATCCCCAGGTTTACCCTCTCCCTGTCTCCTACATGTATGCCTCCTTTTGTGCATTTTCTCTACCCATGAGATCATAAACTTCTTGAGGGTAGGGATTGTTATTATTAAATTATATCCCCAATGCTCAGTATAGTACCTGGCATGTAATAGGTGCTTAATAAATGCTTATTGGAATGGATTAGATTTGACAATATTTCTGATAAAAAGTTATCCAGCCTCCACTTGAAGACCTCCAGAGATGGGAGGTTCATACTTTCTAAGACAGATCGTTATAGATTTGTGGAAAACTCTAATATTCTGGCAGGTTTCCCTTTGGGTGAACTAAAATCCCTTTCTCTGTAATTTCTACATATTGAATCCAGTTCTGATCTAAGTCAAATCAATTAAACTTATTTACTTATGGCAGAATCTGGGCAGGTTTATTTCCCAATTCTGGTGTCTTTCTTCCTTCTGACATTGGTTTGCTCTGAGACAATATGAGGTAGTTGGTAAGTTGCTTGATCTGGAGTCAGGCATGTTGTTCTTCATTCATCTCCAACTATGATCCTACTTGGGATTTTCTTGGCAAAGATACTGGAGTGGTTCGCCATTTCCTTCTCCAGATCATTTTACAGACTGAGAGATAATAAGTGTCTGAGACCAGATTTGAATTCAGAAAGATGAGTCTTCCAGACTCCAGGCACTGCACTCCATCCACTGTTCCACCTAGCTTCCCATAGTCAGGGCATAATTATGGTCAAATCTTCTCTCAAAAATTGTGTTAAATTGGGTTAGTCTATGATACTATAAGAAACAATGGAAGATGGTGGAGGGAAAGCAGTGACTTGCTTGACCTCTCCCCCCATACCCCTCCAAATACCTATAAAAATGGCTCTAAACAAATTATAAAGCAGCAGAACCCACAAAAAGACAGAGTGAAACAAATTTCCAGTCCAAGACAGCCTGGATGGTTGATCAGAAAGGTATATCGCGCCAGAAGGGCAGACGAGCATAATTTGGTGTGGGTGCACAGACCGCAGCAACCCTGAAGCAGGCCTCAGAGGTCTGAATAGTGGGCAGCTGTGGTGGTTTCCAGACTTCTCAACCCATGAAGGCCAAAAACAACTTGGAAGGTCAGTGGGAAAAGTCTGTGACTGTGGTGAGAGAAGGAGCTAGGTCTCAGCCACCCCAGGGGTCCGTGGCATTTCCTGAGCTTCCAGCCCACAGACAGAGGGGGAATCAAGTGGCTGATCAGAGGCAGATTGCAGAGATCTCTTTGCCAATGGTGAGGCAGGAATCTCTTGCTTCACCAGTGCTTAGATCTGGGTCACAGTTCTGAGGGGCAGTCCTGGGGTGAGGAGGAATGCTGGTGTGGTGAAGCTTCTTGTGGGCAGTGGAGAGAAAACACCTTGCCCCTTATCATAGCACCTTGGAAGAACTGAAAATTTGCAGATCCCTAGAAGTATCTCTGAAAACAGCTGTACAAACCCCAAAACTTAGGACAGTACATTCTCCACATTGGAAGCAGACTTTTACCTTAACAAAGAGTATAAAACTCAAGTAATTGTCTGGAATCATGAGTAAGCAGCATAAAAAGAGTCAGACTATATTATCTTACGTTGGTGACAAAGAAGATCAAAATATACAACCAGAAAAAGACAATGAAGCCAAAGCTCCTACATCCAAAGCCTCCAAGAAGAATATGAATCAGTCACAGGCCTTGGAAGAGCTCAAAAGGGATTTTAAGAAGCAAGTAAGACAAGTAGAAGAAAAACTGAGAGTTTTGCAAGAAAATCATGAAAAACAAGCCAACAGCTTGCTAAAGGAGACCCAAAAAAATACTGAAGAAAATAACACCTTAAAAAATAGCCTAACCCAAATGGCAAAAGAGGTCCAAAAAGCCAATGAGGAGAAGAGTGGCCTAAAAACAAAATTGGCCAAATGGAAAAGGAAGTTCAAAAGATTACTGAAGAAAGTACTTCCTTAAACATTAGAATAGAGCAATAGGAAGCTAGTGGCTTTATGAAAAATCAAGACACTGTAAAACAAATCCAGAAGAAAAAAAAATTAGAAAACAATGTGAAATATTTCATTGGAAAAATAACTGAACTAGAAAATAGATCCAGGAGAGAGAATTTAAAAATTATTGGACTATCTGAAAGCCATGATCAAAAAAAGAGCCTAGACACCATCTTTCAAGAAATTATCCAGGATAACTGCCCTGATATTTTAGAACCAGAGGGCAAAATAGAAATGGAAAGAATCCACCAATCTCCTCCTGAAAGAGATCCCCAAAGGAAAACTCCTAGGAATATTGTAGCCAAATTCCAGAGTTCCCAGGTCAAGGAGAAAATATTACAAGCAGCCAGAAAGAAACAATTCAAGTATTGTGGAAACACAATCAGGATAACAAAAGATTTAGCAGCTTCTACATTAAGGGTCCAGAGGGCATGGAGTATAATATTCTGGAGGGCAAAGGAGATAGGATTACAACCAAGAATCACCTACCCAGCAAAACTGAGTATAATCCTGCAGGGAAAAAAAAATGGCCATTTAGTGAAATAGAGGACTTTCGAGCATTCTTGAGGAAAAGACCAGAGCTGAATAGAAAATTTGCTTTTCAAATACAAGACTCAAGTGGAACATGAAGCGGTAAACAGGAAAGAGAAAATCATAAGAGACTTATTACAGTTGAACTGTTTACATTCATGCATGGAAAAATGATATTTGTAACTCATGAGACCTTTGTCAGTATTAAGGTAGTTGGAGGGGGAAAATTATATGTACGTATATATAGATATAGATAGATCGAGGGCACAGGGTGAGTTGAAGATGAAGGGGTCATATCTGGAGAATAAAATTAAGGCGCGAGAGAGGATTATGCTGGGAGAAGGAGAAAGGGAGAGGTAGAAAGGGGTAAATTATCTCACAAAAAAAATCAAAGAAGAAAAGGCTTTTACAGTGGAGGGGAAATGAGGGAAGGTGAGAGGGAATGAGTGAATCTTATTCTCATAGAGTTTGACTTCAGGAGGGAATAACATACACACTCAATTGGGTATGGAAATCTGTCTTACCCTACAGGAAAATAGGGGAGAGAAGGGGACAAGAGAGCAGGGGGATGATAGAGAGGAGGGCAGATTGGAAAAGGGGGTATTCAGAAGCAAGTACTTCTGAAGAGGGCCAGAGTCAAAAGAAAGAATAGAATAAATGAGGGGGTGGAATAGGATTAAGGGAAATGGAGTTAGTTTTTCACAACCTGTCTACTATGAAAGTGTTTTGCATAACTGCACATATATAACCTATATTTAGTTGCTTGCCTTATCAATGAGGGCTGGTGGGGAGGGAAGAAGGGAGAAAATTTGGAACCCAAAGTTTTAAAAACACATGTTTAAAAACAGTGTTTTCATATGCAACTGGGAAATAAGAAATACAGGAAATATGGTACAGAAATCCATCCTGCCCTACCGGAAAATTGAAGGGGAAGGGGTTGAGAGAAAAGGGGGAGAGATGGAAGGGAAGGCAGACTAGGGGGAGGGGTATTCAGAATGCATGCCATCCTGTTGTGGGGGGAGGGGCAAGATGGGGCCAAAATTTGGAACTCAAAATCTTGTGGAAGTAAATGTTGAAAACAAAAAAAGAATAAAAAAAATTACCATAAAAAAAGAAACAATGAAGGAGATGGTTTCAGAGAAAGCTGAGAACAATTATCTGATGCAAAATGAAGTAAGCAGAAACAGGAGAGCAAAGTGTGTATGTATACACACATATACAAACACTTATGCATATGTACTTATATAATATATGTGCACCTGCCTATATGTATACACACATAAACACATTGGTATGTATCACAACATTGTAAAAAGAAACAATTTTGAAACACTTAAAAGCTATTACAACACAATGACCAAGTTGTAATTCCAGAGGCCTCATGGTGAATCATGACTTCTCTGCAGAGAAATCATGAATTCAAGGTGCAGATTATCATCTCTCTCTCTCTCTCTCTCTCTCTCTCTCTCTCTCTCTCTCTCTCT
>NW_020943772.1:0-3603 GCF_900497805.2 Vombatus ursinus | reverse complement strand
GCAACTCTCAGAGATAAAAGTATCTTTATACTCCTCTCTCCTTACTATTTCCATGGTGACCTCATCAATTCCCATGGATCCAATCACCATATTTATAGAAGTGTTTCCTCATATGTATTTATCCAGCCCTAAACTCACTTTTCACTGCCACATCTGAAACTTCTTATTAGATATCTGGACACACTATAGACATTTTCATTTACATGTCCAAGACTAAACATATTATCTTTTCCTGAAAACCCAATTTCCCTCTTTTCCTAACTTTCCTAACGGTCAAGGACACTATCATTCTTCCACTTGCCCAGGCTAACAAACATGCATCATCTTTGACTTCTTAACTCTCTTTGAACAGCCGTATTCAATCTGTTACGACATTATCAATTTGACCTTCTCAACATTTTTTTGATACATGTTTTCTCTGCTCTGACAATGATACCCTTCTAGTTCCATCCTCATCATCTTACACCTGGACTATTACAATATCCCTCTAGATGATTTCCCTGCCTCAAGTCTCTAAGAACTCCAATCCATCCTACTCTGAACTATCGAAGTGATCTTCCTAAAGTGTACATCTAACCATTTTATTACTTAAAAAATCCATTAATTCATGGTTGCTATCAGTTTCAAGTACAAAAACCTTTGATTAGATTTTAAAGCTATTTATGATCTTGCCCTCCTTACATTTCCATTTTTCTAATACTATTCTTTACCACAAACTCTATGATCCAATTTTTCTAACCTCATTGTTTCCCTTGAAGATTTTTCATCTCCCTTCTCCATGAATTTTCACTGACTGTCCCACATGTTTAGGAATCTCTCTCTTTCTTACTTGTTTCTGCCTCCTGCTTTCCATGGTTCCTTTAGATCTCAGCCAAAATCCCACCATTTACAATAAGCTTTTCCTTTCCCTCCACCTAATATTAGTGTTTTCTCTCTGATGTAATCTCACATGTCTTATAAAAAAGTTCTATTATTATTATTATTGTTATTATTGCTATCATTATTATTATTATTAATTTTACTTTCTTCCATTATCATTTGGATCCAACATGGTAATTTTAAGTTGTGTAGGTAGCTGAGGATTTTGTTAAGATTGCTAAAATAGCTAAGACTTCTAATTATTTTGATTGAAATAACAAAATCTGATGAGGTAAAATAATTTATGATATTTGCCTGGTGATTGTAAATCACAGAATTTTTCATTTCAAATTGATTATGGATTAACTAGATCTGAAGGTTGTGTTTTTTTTCCTTCATGTGGTTTTTAAATGGAAGTCTTAAACGAATGTATTTTGAAATATGAATCCTTATTTTCTCCTTCCAATGGTCTTAAATTCTTAAATCCTTCTGTCATCTGTAATACAAAATTAAACCTTTTTTCTTTTCTTTTTCTGATGTCATTGAAGAGTATATAAGCTTTAAAATGATCTCAGTTCATTACTTAAAGTTAATTAAGAACTCTCAGAATATACTGAAGTTTATACTGAGCTGAGTTTCACCTCTTACATGTCTGCATGTTGATCATTTTGATTGGTATCAGTCACTATCAAATAATCTCTGGATATTTTTATAGTAATATGCTCTCTATATATACATATATATATATATATATATTCTACATAGATGTTTTCATGGTTTCTCCAATTAAATTGCTAGTTTCTTGAGGACAAGGACTGTTTTTGTCTTTCTTTTTATACCAATAGATTAAGAGTATTAGGTAGATTGTGGGTACTGAATACATTGACACTGACTTGATTTATAGCTCTCAAGAACAATATATATTTTATGTCTGCTTCAGTCTTGAAAGTAGGCTATTTCATAGGTATTAGGGACCTATTGTAGAATTTTATCATTATCTAGAATGAAATAAAGGTTATTACATATTTGATCTTTGAAAGAAGGATCAAAATGAGAAAATTTTAAAACAGTAGTTCTCCAAGTATGGTCCAAAGAGCTCTCATGGTCCCTGACGTCTTTCCACTCATTCTCACTTGATTAAAATGTGTAAGCACCTGCTATGTGGCAAGAATTGTGTTAAATTCTGGACACACAAAAAAAGTCAAATGATATTTCCTTCCCACAAGGGGCTTAAAATCTAAAGTGAAACTCTACAATACATATGTGTATATCTGTATGTATGTATATACATACAGATATACACATACATTTCCATACATATGTACACAGCTCTAAATACATACATGTGTGATATCTGTGTATATATACACATGTATTAATACATAAACACACACACACACACACATATATATATATATATATATATATATATATTCATGCAGACAGACATAAATCTCTATCTGTATTTCTATCTAGCAGAGGAAAGGCTTCCTGTAAAAGATGGGATTTTAGTTCAGGTAGTCAAAACTCCAGGAAAGTAATTGGGTAGTTTCATGGGGTACTTAAGGTAAAAAAAAAAAATCATACTAATACTAAGGTATTTTAAGTTTGAATATAGAACATAATTATAGATATATCTCAGAGAAAGAAAACTTATTTGAGGTCCTGATTTTTAAGACTATGAAGGGGTCCTGATACAAAAGATTGAGAACTTCATGAAAAGGACAAAAGAAAATGTAATTTTTTTAAATAAATGAGTTCTTTTTCTAAGATTTAATTATTCATATCAAAAGAGGAATAGGCAAGGCATTTTTTTACTTGTTAATACATTGTTGATCTGTACTCTTAATTTATTAGAATATGTTAGACTACAATGAAATGAGTCATTCTGATTCACTGCTTTAGTATTTAATCAACACTGTCTATTTCAACACTCTCAATGGTTGATGCTAAAATTTATGTTTCTAACAGCTAACCAAACTCCGCGTACCCAGCTTTCACCTCATTTTTTATCCATTCTTCACCATAATTTAGTGAGAAAAGAAGGTTGCAGGAAGAAAACAGATATCCAATGTTGTGAAATGAGTAAATTTATTTTACCACCAAATGATAGAAGGTCATTTTTGGTATGAGACTGGCTTTATCTTAGTAGGTTATATAGAAAAATTTTTGTTTTTTTGAGGGATGATTTGATTACTTTTTTTGTTTGTTTTTCTTTTTGTTTTCTCTTTCTATTTCTGAAGAAATTGTTTTGACTTTAAACAATGTTACTTCTTCATTTGTGTCTGGGCTCATGGATCTCTTATGGATGCCTGTAGTAGACACATGATAGAAACTAGAAATTGCTACATTATTATACAGTAATGAATATATTAAATAAATATCTCTATTAAAATTCCCAGATTGGGACAACCAGAAGATGAATCAATCATGGATACCAATAATTTTAGTGAGAAAATATTTTGTTCTTGTTTTGTAAATGAGCCATGTCTGACTTAGTGTACCTACATTAAGGATTTTCTTGGCAAAGATACAGCAGCAGATTGCCATATTCTTTTCCAGTTTATTTTAGAAATGAGGAAAGTAGGCAAACAAGGTTAAGTGACTTTTCCAGGGTCACACAGCCAGTAAGCGTGTGAGGCCATATTTAAACTAATATCTCCCTGACCCCAAGGCCAACATTCAATCTATCCACTGGGCCACCTAGCTGGCACTTCTATTACTTTCTTGATCGTTTCTTTCACA
>NW_020943771.1:2942-3632 GCF_900497805.2 Vombatus ursinus | reverse complement strand
TGGAAGCTGCTGGGGATCAGATCATCCAGCTGCTATTTTGATGGATATATGTCTCTTACTTTTTTCCAAACTAATGTCACAAATTATATAAAGACTTGCAAGTAGACGTATATGATGTACTGCACTTTATCTAGAAGAAGAAGGCCAATTTTTTACCCTATGAAGTAAAATAGAAAAAAGCAAATCCAACACCAATCGGTTAAGGGATCCTCTCTTATGAAATGGCTGCCCTGCTGTGCCAGAAGTATGTTGACATTTCCAAGAGAGGGTTGCTAAGTGATGACATCACTGCTCTTCCAGTAGAATGTAGACATTTTAAAGAAATGGTTGTTGAGTGTGGACACCACAAAGATCAACGGTCAGAAACTTGCGGTGATTTCAACTGAATTCAGTTTAACAAACATATGTATTAATTGCCTAGTATGTGACTAGGAATACTGAATACAATAAAAAACTAATGCTGTGGATTCCAAATATGATTTAATATTCATGTGTGTATATATGTATATATACATACATACATATAAATATATACATACACGTGTATAATTATTTATAATACACACCTAAACATATATATATGTGTGTGTGTGTATGTATGTGTGTATGTTTGACTTAGTATAAAACGACGAACCTAGAAGCAGCTGGGAGATCAGATCACCCAGCTGCTATTTTGATGGCCATATGTCT
>NW_020943771.1:0-2932 GCF_900497805.2 Vombatus ursinus | reverse complement strand
ACTGCTCTTCCAGTAGAATGTTGACGTTTTAAAGAAATGGTTGTTGAATGAGGATACCACAAAGATCAACGGTCAGAAACCTGCAGTGATTTCAACTCAATTCAATTTAACAAACATATATATTAATTGCCTAATATGTGACTAAGAATACTGAATACAAGAAAAAACTAATGCTCTGGATTCCAAATATGATTTAATATTAATATGTGTATATATGTATATATATACATACATACATATAAATATATACATACACATATATAATTATTTATAATACACACATAAACATATATATATATGTGTGTGTGTGTGTGTGTGTGTGTGTGTGTATGTATGACTCAGTATAAAAAGACGAACCTGGAAGCTGCTGGGAGATCAGATCACCCCGCTGGTATTTTGATGGCCATATGTCTCTTACCTTTTTCTAAAGTAGTCTCACAAATTATACAAAGACTTGTAAGTAGAAGTATATGTTATTGAACTAAATTTCCACTGGACAGCTTAAGTTCTGTACATCCCAAATGGAAATCATTCTCTTTTGCCCCTTAACTGTCTCCCTGCTACTATCCTCCAATGCCTTCTGGCTCCCACATTTGGAGTAATCCTACATTCTTTTCCATCCCTCTCCCCTCATATCCAAGCTATTGCCAATTCCTGCTAATTTAAGCTTGGAAATGTCTCTTAAATATATAGCTGCCTGCCTGCCTGCCTGTCTGTGTGTCCTTCTGTCTATCGCTTTCTCAGTCTCTTTTTCTGTCCCTGTCTCAGTCTCTCTCTCTCTCTCTCTCTCTCTCTCTCTCTCTCTCTCTCTCACAGTCTTTCTTTGTCTTTCTGTCTATCTGTGTGCGTATGTGTGTCTGTTTACATGCTGTCTTTCCCATTAAGATGTGATCTCCTTGAGGACAGGACTTTCTCTTGTTGCTTTTTGTATCCTCATTGCTTAGTAAGTATTGATTGATTGATTCCCTAGTTTTCAGTAATCCAGCTTCTAAGAGAGGAACATTATTTTCTTACCTAAATAAGATAAGAGGATGAACTGTAGGGCCAATAAAAATGCCCTGAAATTCTAAATTTGGAAAATCCTCCTGGTTAAGCTCAGGTAGTTATTTAAGAAAGGGTGTGATGAATATTTCACCTTGAATCCTACAATGTTAGCCATTGCATTTTCATGGAAATCCTATATTTTAAATACATGTTTTCCATTTAAACCCCAACATAAAATCTTGAAAATCATTACAATATATCTATAAGCTAAGGTTATAAATATAATTGTCTATTCCTATCTAATACATTTTGCATGGTCAAGGAGGCCACTAAAATATTTTCAAATTGCAAGTTCAGAATTAGAAGCCACTTTTTCTGTTTGCAGAAGACAAAAAATCAGAGCGCCTGTTTTCTTCAGTTGCATTGCAAGACTAGACATATTCTAATGTCTAAAGCACATCATCATTTCTCTCTGTGTGTGTGCATGTGTGTGTGTGTGTGTGTGTGTGTGTGTGTTTTAAGGTATTTTAGACAATGATTAGTCCAAGTCTCTCATTTTACAGAGGTGGACATTGACACTCAGGGTGACATGATGACTGGCCCAGGACCACACTGTTACTAAATGTTAGGGGGAAGATTTAAGACAAGAGTTCCTGACTCCATGTCAAACATATCATCCACTATGACACATTGCTCTTTCTGCACATACGGAGTGTCTGGCTCTTTATATTTTTCCTCTCACTTTAGGGCATTGTGCAAACATTACCAACATTTTCTTGTTCTCCAATTTGCTGTGGGTGAGATCAACAAGAATCCCCATTTGTTGCTGAACATAACCTTGGGTTATTACTTGCTCAATAACTTCCATCATGACAGACTAGCAGTGGAGAGCACCTTGATGTGGCTGTCAGGGATGAGTCCAACTATAGCTGTGACAGTCATCCCAATTCAGTGGCTGTCATTGGAGGGATGTCATCTACACTGTCCATGGCCGTGGCCACCATTTTAAAACTTTATAAAGTTCCACAGGTAAGGGAACCCAATACTGTCACTCATTTTCTTCCAATGTGTTCTTTGTATTTAAAACAGCAAATCCTCTATAATCTGTTCTGGTGCAATGTCAGTGAGTCAATAAACAATTATCAAGAAGTTCTAGGCACTGTTCTGACAAAATGGGGAAACTGTCCCTTCCATTAGTGAGCCCACTCTGTTGTCTAGATGAAGTGGTGCCCTAATGGTTTAATTCTGATGCTTTTGAACAAAGCAGATATATGCCAAACTCATGGTCACTATATTCCTAGTTCATATTTTTTATTTGTATAGAACTCTGAAGATTTTAGATGGAAGAAAGATTTCTCTGATCATCACCTCAAAAAATTCCAAGGGAAAGTGATCTCTTCCTTTTTATTTTGAAATTGATTTGTGTATTTTCCCAAAAAGGATGAACCTCTAGTCCTTGCCTTTAGCAGTCTGTGCTAACAAGCATCATCCAAATCTGTGCTTAGAGTGATCTTCCAATTTGGGCAGTAAATGTGCCTCCTTCCTGCATCTGTGCCTGATTTGCCAAATATATGATGTATCCCTTCAGAAAAGAAATAATTTATATATTCAATTTAAGTTATTTCTAAGAAATAAATTTTTATCAACTGAATGTAAGTAGCGATTGTTTCTGTTTTGGCCAGAAACCATGAGGGTCTTCCCCTCCCAGATCTATTTTTTTGACTAGGTAAAGAGGTGATTCTCTGCCTCATTTCTTACCTAGCCTTAATTGCTGATTGGGTTTTTCCTCAGTCAAACTGAGACCTGTTAAAGACCTTAGCTTAAAAAAGGCTGAGGTCTCCCACTGCATCCAGGGTCATCTCCAGTGGTCCTAATTTATATCTTGCCACTAAAGCAAGCTGGTTCTAGAAGAGAAAATGAAGCTGGTGACTTTGCACAGTCCTCCCTC